>NW_028139246.1:0-29238 GCF_965202585.1 Thalia democratica
CTATTTTAAGGTTTAAATAGCTTTACATTTACTGTAATTTTCTAATGTTTTAAATTAACTCATCTTTTCTAAAGGAAAATGTTGTTAAAAATAACTTTGTTTATATTAGTGTGTTTGTTCTTTTTGAACTAGTGAATGAAAAAATTGGAAAAGTATCTTGTTAAATTTATACACAATAGCGACAACTTTAAGCTTCTCTCAAGTTTTGAGTTTTTTTTATGAATAATTCTGGTTGGATTTTTTTTTTTTCTTGAAAACCTTGGCTAGTTTTAATTTTTTTCTCTAATTTCAGACTTTTTTTTTGGCTTCCAATTGTGTTTTTCTTAATTTTAAAAAATAATATGCAGTTTTAAGTGTTTTTAATAAAACAAACGACATACTTTTTTTTTAAACTTGATTGTTTTTATTTTAAAATATGAACTAAGTTTTTTGTTAGTTTTACAGTTGCCAAAAATTTGGAATCCTAGAACTTGTCAGTTTAGGCTTAAAAACTTGGAATTTGAAAACTTTTGATTAAATCTTAAGTTTTGAACAACAAAATTACTAAATCAACCTGGAATTTTAAAGTCTTTTTTCATGTGAAAAAAAATCCAAATGGACACAAAAATTTATATATATATAAATACATCTTTTGTTATCTAAAAAAAAATATTTACAGACAAATTATAAAATTTAAACTTTCCTTTTAATTCGGTTATACTGTTGAAGACAGTTTTTCACCTTAAACTTCATTTAATAATAAAAATATACTAAAAACATGTACTCTTAAAAACCTGTAAGAACTTCAAATAACCTTGAAATTTATTTTCTAAGACCTTTTGCAACCTCTAACTTGGAAAATATGTTTCAATTTTTTTGAATCTCAAGATGACTCAGGAAAGTTAAAGATCACTTAGAATAGTTTTTCAACTTAGAATAAAAACCTTTAATTTCAATGATTCAGCCAAATTTTTTATAACTCAGGTTTATATTTGTTTTAACTACACAATTAAAGATATATATTTTAAATTTATGGCTTTTTTTACTTTAATATTTTTTTAAACCTTATAACTATATAATCTTTCAAAATTAGTTAAAAGTGTAGAAAAATTTAAGTTTATTACTAAACAGGTTTGCCACACACTCAGTATAAATAAGTATAGTTAAAAAATTTATCAAATCGTAAGCCTGTTTTTTTTTGTGTAAAATACAGAATAGTTTTAATAATTATCCTAAATTTCCTAAACATTTTTTATAAAAGTCGAAGCTTATAAATTTATTGAAATAGCTGTATAAAATATATAAAAGCTTATAAAGTGTTTGATTTAACGAACATTTTTTCCTTTCAAGTACTTAATTTTATCTTTATATTTTAACATTAGTTAGTTTTAAACTTGACATTATTTAAAACGCAAAAAGTACAACACATATTATTTAGGAAAAGAAATGAGAAATATCATACCAGCGCAGCATCGGATAAACAAACCAGGACATTCGGCACATAAGACAAGTGAAAAGATGAACAGAAAATACAACTTTCTATAGACTATGTAGCTATAGAATATGTTAGAGTATGTAACTTTTTTCATTTAACAGTATAGTCAATGTTTCTATTTTTTTAATGCAAAGTCTAAAATTTTTTCATCTTTAAATGCAATAAATATGTTATTTTTTACATTAGACAATATTGTCAATTTTTTTCTTTTAAATGAATTATCTAAAATTTTTATTATCTTTAAATCGATCTTAAAACATTGTTTAAGCATTTCAATGTTTTATTATTTACTTTTATTGGTCTACAATTATTAAGTATTGTATGCCTTTTTTAAATCAAGAAGTTTCAAATGAAGATAGTTGCAACTTTTATTTTCAAATTTTAGTATTAGGTATAACGTAATCAATTTATTTTATAATTGTTTAAGTAAAAACCATTTGGTCTTAAGTCTAAAATGTTTTATTTAAAGAATTACAATTCAATATTTTTTAAATTTCAAATTAAAAAATTTGAATTTTTTTTTGCATATTTGTTCTACCACATTGCAGGGGCGTGTCTAGACTTTTTTCAAATGGGTTTCACAATTCTTTTAAGTTCTTAATTTCCCGCTTAAGTACGCATTTCTTAGGTATGCACTGCCAGTTAAGTAAGAAGTATTTAGCCAAAAAAGTGTTTGTTTAAAATGCTTTTTTCTGCTTAGAAATAAGAAAAATCATATAAGTAGTAATGGAAAAAAATTATATATTTTTATTTACTAAACTGTACTAAATTTAGATAAATTAAAACTAAAAGAACCGGAAAAAATATATTTATAATAAAAATTTTTTTAAGTAATTTAAACTATAAATATTCAAATGTTACTAAAAAAAATGGTTAATTACCTAGGATGATGTCTCACCAATTTCAAGCTGAATTTTTATTAAATTCAATGTTGTTTTTTCTTATAATTATAGGCTTAAAACTTATATTTTATAAATACATAAATAAAACTTATTTATTATAAACCAATAAAACTTAAATATTTAACTCCTTTTTTTTTTTAAACAAAGCAAATGATACACAACTTATAAACATTACTATACTGTAAAATAAAACTAATTAAGTATTTTAATTTATAAGAAATGAATAATTTCTAACTATGTATTTAAATAGCTTGTTGAAAACGAATTATAATTTTAGATCAAACAAACAATGCTTAAAAATTTGATTTTAAGCCTAAAATCATAATTCAAAAAGATATTAAACCGATATAATTTCAGCTTGATATTGGTGCGACATCATCCTAGGTAATTACAAAAAAATGTTTAGACTTTTACAACTAAATTAAAAAATCTTTAAATTAAAATTAAATGTTTGCCTAATGGTGCAGGAATTCTGATAATGATTTTTGAATCTCTCTGAGTTAAAAATTTAAAAAATAAAGAACAAAATTTGTGGCTAACACATATACAAAAATACAACAACTTAAATAAAAAAACATTAAACTAGTAATAAATGATAAAAGAATAAAATGGCAGGTCTAAAGATAATTTTGAAAAACTCTATAGATTGAACTTTTAAAATTAAAAAAAAATTGAAACATATTTTCCAAGTTAGAGGTTGCAAAAGGTCTTAGAAAATAAATATATATATATAAATTTTTGTGTCAATTTGAATTTTTTTTTCACATGAAAAAAGACTTTAAAATTCCAGGTTGATTTAGTAATTTTGTTGTTCAAAACTTAAGATTTAATCAAAAGTTTTCAAATTCCAGGTTTTTAAGCCTAAACTGACGAGTTCTAGGATTCCAAATTTTTGGCAACTGTAAAACTAACAAAAAACTTAGTTCATATTTTAAAATAAAAACAATAAAGTTTAAAAAAAAGTATGTCGTTTGTTTTATTAAAAACACTTAAAACTGCATATTATTTTTTAAAATTAAGAAAAACACAATTGGAAGCCAAAAAAAAAGTCTGAAATTAGAGAAAAAAAATTAAAACTAGCCAAGGTTTTCAAGAAAAAAAAAAGAAGCCAACCAGAATTATTCATAAAAAAACTCAAAACTTGAGAGAAGCTTAAAGTTGTCGCTATTGTGTATAAATTTAACAAGATACTTTTCCAATTTTTTCATTCACTAGTTCAAAAAGAACAAACACACTAATATAAACAAAGTTATTTTTAACAACATTTTCCTTTAGAAAAGATGAGTTAATTTAAAACATTAGAAAAGTACAGTAAATGTAAAGCTATTTAAACCTTAAAAAAGTATATTTCTTAGTACATATTAACAAAGTAGTGATAGTTTACTCTAACACTAACAAAAGTTAAAGTTCACTAAAAACCTGTAACTTTACTTATAAGGATAGTGATTTTAAATTCAAACTAAAATTGAAATTTAATATCAATATATTATTTGTATTTAGGTTTGATACTAAAAAAATATACAATAAATGTTTAGTAATAGTTATTTTTATTTTCACAAATTGATCTTACCCTTTATAGCATATAAATTGTTTTTAAACAATAGTTACAGGGTTGCCAATTTTAAATAGAAAAAAAAAACACATTATGATTTAAAAAAACATTTTAAGTAAAAACTGTATTGAATAATCTTAAAATGTCTTAATTCATAAAAAGTTTATTTCAAGTCTTTTAAATATTATATTATGAATTTATAAAGATTTTCAACTAACTTTTTAAAGTAACATAAATCAAGTTTTTGAACAAAATTGGTTAAAAAATCAAAATATTAAAACTTGAACAATTAAATCTTATTCAAGATTAAAAAGAAATTAGCTTGTTATTTTCAAAAAATCTTGAAAATAACTTCAGTTTTTAGTAAATTAACCAAGCTGTCCTGTGTTAGTACAACATTTTAAACCAGTTTGAGTTGTCCTGAAAATTAGATTTTTTTTTAACTTTACAGAGTTTTCCTTACTATATCACATATCAAGAGTGAGTTTCAACCCTGTTTTACTAGATGCTATATATATTTTACTTTATATGATTTCTATCTTAATGCGTTTAAAATTAGTTGTAAAGTTAATTATTTAGATATTAAAGTTTAAAAAAAATTGAAAAAGAACAATTAGTTAAAAAAACTAACTAACATGTTGGAAATCTTATAGGTTTTATGTTTCCCCTCTTGTTTGTGGCTGGTTAAAAGAAGGTCCTCATCTCACCAATTTTTCAAAGTTATTATAAGAGATCAATGTTGTTTTTTTTTTCATTACAACTTGTCTGCTAATTCTAGAGAAGAATTGTTCAACTAAATTAATTTCAGCCTTGAGAATACTAAAATAATCAACTAGTAGAAGAGCTAATAAAGTAAATTCAAAAAAATCATCAGGGCTGAATCTTAACACAATGTTGAATTTATCGTTTGACTAAACAAATAAAATTAACTTTACCTCTTTTAAACACACTAAAAATTTTGTGTACCTCTAAGTCAGTTTTGTGCACCCTAAAGTTTTCATGTACCCTAAAAATAATTTTGTGTACACTAGTGTGCACCGGTGTACACCTTAAAGACTACTGATCTAATTAAGAATCACCAGTCTATTAGATAACAGCTGAATAAGACCAAGTCAAAATTTATCAAAATAAATTCTTCTAGTGTATAACTTTTTATTTTCAATGTATTATTTATTACATTTTATCTCATATTGTTATATTTTGTCATTTTAACTATTTAGTGCATTTTATTTAAGAGAAGATTTAGAGAATTTTTTTATTAAGTTTATATTTAAACTTTAAAATGCAACAATACATTTACTCTCTGCCCTTTGAGGTTTAATCATAACCAGAAGGACGAAAGAAGTTTAAAAAACCATAAGGTAATAAGAGGCAATGTTGATAAAAGTTGTATAAGGGGAATACAATACATAATAAAACTTTAAGAGTATTAACATGTTTTAAGTTTTTAAAATGAAGAAAGTAAGTGACAATATTTTAGTCAAAGTAAAACAAAAAGGTAGAAAGATACAGTTCAAGTCTTTTAGTTACAGAATTTAGGTGACAAAGTTTAAGTAAAAAAAGCCATAAAGGGTACGTTTTATCCCTGTGAAACCATAAAGTCAAATAAAACTAAAAATTTTTAGTCACCAAAGCCAAAATAGAACTTACAAAATATAAGTCCAAATAAGTCATAAGGTACTGACAGTGTATGAGTACAAACAAGCACAAAAGGTAGTGAACATTTTAAAGTCACAGTGAGTCATGTTAAATTTTATGTTAGGCTACATAAATATTTATATCTATTTTTTTTTTAATTAAAAGAGTAATAATTTTGCTTTTTAAATTTTTAACACATTATAAACAAACTGTATTTTTTAACTAACTTAAAACTATGTTATTTCTCGGTACTCATTATGAATTATTTAAAACATAGTTACAATCTGCTTTAACTTAACAAAAATAACTTAAGATTTTTTTGTAGTAAACTATTAATCAACTTTAACAAAAGCTTAAAAATAATATTTTAAAATTATATCGTATCTTTATTTATAATTAAAGTGTTAATCGTAAGTTTATATTTTCATATCACTTTAAGATATTAAATTAATTAAATATTTTTAGTTTATTTAAACGGTAATATAAAATACCAAAAAAATCTGATTTTCAATCGCAAAAAGAAATCTCTGACTCTTTTATATAAATTTTTTAAAAAAAGAAGATTAAAAAGAATTTACTTTAGTTTCGATTAGAAAGAGATAGTAAGTGACTTTAAAAATTATTATTCTAATTAGTAGTAATAGCCATAAACTTGGAATTTAAGTTTAAAATGTAACTAACTTTACTATGTGGTGTAAAAATATATTGTTTTAAATGTATAGCTGAAGAATAAAATAAAGGTGTTCATGACCGTAACAATAGAATCTATAAACTTTACATTAAAGGACTAAGATTGTTTTTAAAGAATTAAAAATAGTTTTTAACTTTTCAAAACAGAAAAAAAAAACTGAACTAGAAATATTATTATTATAAGTTGAATCTGTACTAAAACATTTTTTACAATTACTTAAAACTCAGTTAAAACCTAAAGTACTTTAAGAAAAAATTAATAAGGTATATTCTAATTTATAACATTCATAAGGTAAAAGTTTACAGATTTTGTGATATCCACATACAAATAATATACTTATAAGTTTGTTCAATTACAAAGTAGTATTGTTAAGTTAAACAAAATGTTACTAGCTAAAAAGTATGATAATGTCTTATTTAAAACTATTATATGTAACAATGTCATGCAATCTTAGAATAAGAATTGCAATAGTTAAGCTAAAACTACATCCATCTTTTACAGTACTTGTGATAAACAATAAAACTTTAATATTGTAATATACATATATACTTATACTTAACAATTTAAACAACAATTAACTAAAAACAACTTTCTTTCGCAAAACAAAAAATAAATTTTTTTTACACATGTGATTTAAGTAAAATACTATGACTTTAATTTTAGCTTAAAAATATCTAGTTAGTTATATTATAAAAAATAGTATCCAACGTTTAAAGTTTTAGATAAAATTACAATTACTAAAAATTCAACATTCTGTTATTATAAATTATATTTAAAAAATATATTTGTTTATATTTTATTTTATCTATTTAATATTAAATATTTTTTAATGTTAAAGATAATGTTATAAATTTAGCTTGATACTTTTAATCTAGATTAAACACACTCTATATTTATCTCTTCACAAGTATAAACTCAACAAGAACTTACTTTCTAACAAACTTTTTCTAAATGTAAGCATTAAAACAAATACTAAACTTATTAAACTCCATGATTATGTAAATCGTTTAATATAATTTAAGTCAAATTTGTAAAACTTGTTTGAAAACAAAGTTTTGATTAGTACCTAAATACTTTTTTATTTAGTTTTTAATTTACAATAAAAATCACTTATTCTAATTTCACCTAAAAAATTTCTTTAAATGTGTTCCAAAAGCGTTTACTTTAAATTTTAAGTGATACAAAACCTGTAAATATAACATGTGTTTTTGCTTGTCAAAATCGCATTTATTTTATCGATACAATTAATTAAAAATATTATCAAAGTTTTACAGAACATGAGTAATAAAACTGATACTAAATAATAATAGTTTTGATAAAGCTAGCTTTTAACTAATTAAAGATTTCATTTCTTATTTTATTTGCTATTTAAACAAGTATTTGGATTAACAGATAATTTAAACTTTTTTGTTTTAAAATAATTAAAAACCTCTTAAACGATTTGAAGTATATAAAAGTTTATTTGGTTTTAAAAAATCTAATTCCTAGTTTCCTAAATTAAGCAATATCGCCTTTACAGGGACCTTTTTAGCTATCACATGCAAGATCTTGTTTTAAATGGTTTTTTGAAACCTTTGTGATCCCAGAATATAAGAATACAAAAAAGAAACAATGTAAATGTTTCCTAATTATATCATTTCACCTATTTTTGCTGATTCGCTAAAGCTTTCTTTGCAAAACTTTAAATATTAAACGTGATGAACGTCATAAAAGAGGTGCTTTACAACCATATTCCATTATGAAGTAAAACAAATAATTAAATCGTAAAAAGTTATCAATTTTGTGCTGTGCGCTACTTAAAAACGGCTGATAGTAGTTTCCGAAATCTATCTAAAAAATGTTTTCAAAAATGTAATTAAATTGTTATTGAAAATTAGGTTGTATTGAAGCGGAATCCTGCACATATTTAGAATAAAACTTTCATTTTCACTTTTTTTTAAAGTTTTTCTTTTTTTTACATATTTTACAAACTATAATATAATAAATAATAAAAAATTATCTTTATTAGACATTGATAGTATGAGTTCAATAAATGAAAAGTCTTAAATGTATTTACATAACCAGGTTAAAACATAAAAGTTGAACTTGAATCTGTTTATTAAAAATAAACATTAGATGTCTTATTTGATTTCTTTTTAAATAGTGTTTGTTAACAGTTGATCATAAAGTATTCAAAATAATAATAACAGGATCAAGAGAAATAAATAAATGTTGAGCAATATTGCACATTTTTTGATAAAATGGTGTTTCTTTTATTTACGCAAAATGTTAGGTCATTGCTAGCTTTCTCGGTTTTAAATATTTACCTGATCATTTGTTAAAGTTATGTAAACTTAGACAATATCAGTGCGAATAGCAACTTTTGTTTAATATCAGGGTTGACAATTTTCAGGCTAAAAAGTCAGTCTGAGATTTTCAAAAAAACTCAATATGTAAAATAATTTTTTTCTTAAAGGTGCGATTTCTGGAATCCCATACATAAAAATATAAAGATAACAATTTACCCATTAATTTTATTAACTATAATGGGGTAGGCCCGCGGGCTGGATCTAGCCTGATTGTAGAAATTGTCGGTACGCAGCGTATTTTTAAAATTTAAAAAAATCACAAAAAAAACAAAATAAAAAACCATTACGCCGAAGACTTAAACATTTAGAACTCAGCATACTTATAAGTAAAACGGTTTCATTTAATACTAAAATAAATTTTTCCAGACCGAAAGATAATTGCGTCACAATTATAAAATTCAATTTAAAAGTTGGAAATAGTAATTTTCAATGAATTATGTACAAATAGTTGTTAAACGTTATTTAAAAGTTCTAAAAATTGAATGAAATTCTTGAAAATATATTTGAATTAAAAGCAAGTTTTTAATTTTTTGTTATTTGTGGACTCTCTTAATTTTTATTTTCTTAATTTCATTACTGCAATTCACTTTTTTAAGATTTGTATCAAATATTATCTATGTTAAAAACCTCTTTAAATATCTTAGTGGTACTAAAACATTTTCTTAGATCGAAAGTTTCAAAACATTTTAGAATACGAGCAGTCTATACAAAAAAACTATTCATTACATACTATATGTTTTGTTTTCAAATCCCACTATATCCTTTATTTAAAAGCTAAATGGGTGGGTAATTTTTAATTATATTGCATGGTCGCATTTATTTGAAACTTAGGAACAACTTTGTATACCTCTTACATGCTTATAAAATGTTATTTGAGAAATTTTTCTGTTCAATTAAATCAAATATCACTCACTATATTAATTTTACACTACAAAATGTATAGCTTAAATTTAATCGTTAGTGTACAAACAAAGACAACTAATTTCAATACTACTTTATTATAAGGATTTTTCTAAATTCTTTAAAATATAGTCCTAATTAGGACACTTGAATACAACTGAACTCTTCAAGATTGTCCGAAACTTTGTATGGTTTTTCAGACCATTCATTTTCTTCTACGTCATAACACAATGCAAGTGAATCTACTTGACCAAAAATTAAAATTTTGCTTCCTATACTAAAAGCTGTAGATGGTTCTCTAAGAAAACTGTTAGTTTTTGGGATATGTGTTTTCAGACTGACGAATATCTTGCATGTAGAATCATAAACTTCTGACTCATTAGTCCCGCCACCAAACACAAATAATTTATTCCTTATTGCAACTGACTGATGAAAAACTCTACCGTTAATCATGCTGGTAAATTTTGACCAGGAATCACTTACAGGATCATATTCTTCCAATGATCTTGTTACTGTAAAATAAGTGTCTTCAACATGATAATTTTTATCACCTCCGTCAACATTTTTATCAATGTGATTACAATATACTATTCCACCTGATACCACAATTCTTCCTGAAAAAACTATCAAGGAAGGTCCTTCTCTTGGTATTTTCATTCTTTTCCTTTTCCTCCATTCACATTTCTTTGGATCATACTCTAAGCATATATCAGTTGTACCTTCATACCTATTATTGAAACCTCCAATAAGATATATTTTGTCTTCTAAAACGCACACACTAAAAAGATCATGTTCGTCCCAATCTTCACATAATCCAGCCACCTCATTGCATTGGTTTGATGCAGGACAGTATTTTTCAACTGAATCAATTTCAGCATGAAATAAACTATTAAAAGTGTATACTTCACCTTTATAACAAACTGATCTATTACTTAAAAGTTTCGAAGACATAGAAACAGGTTGAGTGCAATACCTCTGTTCAAAGTAGCTTTTAGATTCTTGTAAAACACTTTTTCCTGAACACAAAACATCATAAATTATTGTACGACATTCTTCTACTTGTTTGAATGATGATTCTTTATCTAAAATGTACTTCAAAGCACAATAAGAAAGCAATGGAAATCTAACTAGCAATAAAAGACTTTTTGCATATTTGCTTCTTTCTTCGAATTTGTGACTTACCCATGCATTTGCAGCATTAAAAACTTCAATTTCTGACGTGGTGTGTAGATTTGAACTTGAAAGTAAACCAAAGATCAAAGCATAGTCAAGTTTTAAAAAGCAATTGGTTTCAACAAACACACTAAACCATCTACTTAGATACTCTTTTGTAAATTTGTCTAAACAAATCAATTTAAAAGTTTGTCGATAAGTAATAATCTTTTTAAACCTGACTTTTAAGTCTTTGAAGTTTTTTTCATATATGCATATATCGTTTTCTAAGTTATTGTTAAATACAATATTCAACATTTTCAGAGCTTCTATAAAGTTATTTTCATCGAGTAGAAACTGTTCTGTAAATTTTAATTTATTATTTTTTCTTGTTACACATTTTAATATTTTTTCTACATTAATAACTACTAAAGTCATGGTTGATACTCATTATTTCAAACTTATTTCAAGTTTTCCAAATTTCTTCCAGGTTTTCTAAACTTCATCTAGGTTTTTCAGATTTCATTCTAGGTTTTTGAAAGCACATCTTTTTTTGATAATTTTTAGTAATAAGTTATTATTTATCAAAAAGAAACGCTGTTTAAAAGATAAAAATTATCTAAGAATTACTGTAAGTATTGCAATTTATTTTATTATGTTGGAACCTTTATCAAATTCTTCTAAGATGGTTGCTTTAAAGCTGTTATGTTAGTTCAATATAAAACACCAAAAATCTACTTAAATTTTTCTTATTTTCTTATTTTCTATTTCCAACGTGTTTTATTTAAATTATTATAACAAATGATTATTTGAAACTTATATAATTGAAATAATTAATTCAAATAATTTGTTTTTTAAAACAAGAAACAGACCTAGATGTAAATGCTACAAGTGAAATAAAATCTAACAAGTATGCAGAACTAAAATTTGTTATAGCTTACTATTTTTTTTATTTCTACTAGTATCTTTTGACACCTTTTTTCACAAGAATTTTTAAAGTAAAATTTAAATTTTATTCTTTAATAGATTATTTAAACTCTGTGAAAAACCAATTTAATTTAACGAAAGTAATAATAGAAAAAACTTTTAATGAGGCATGAATAAGTTACTAAAACAATGATAAAAAATAGCAATATTTAGACTATATACTTTTATTATAATTACTTAAGATGGATCTATTATCAAGGGATAGTTAACCATTAAAAAAGTTACTGCTTGATTGAAAATGAAAGTTCGTATACTAACTAATGATGGTCTTAGTAGGAGCACTTTAAAGTTTCAGGGTGATCCATTGAGTTATTATGACGTCACAACGAAATCATTTTTTTGGCAGAACAATTTTGTTTTGACGAAGTTACTGCATGTATGGAAATAATAGATCGTTGACTCACTAATAATGACCTTATTAGGAGTGCTTCAAAGTATCAGGGCGATCCGTTGAGTAAGTATGACGTCACATCAAAACCTTGTTTTGAGCTTGATTAATCTCGTTTGTGGTAAAGACAGAGGTCGTGTATAACAATCAAGTACGTTTATTGATTTTAGAAAATTATACTTGAAACTAGGAAAAAATACTTTTTAGAGCATAAAGTCCTGGTTTAGATCTCTTAAGCACACAAATATGGACAAAAAGCAAAACAGAAGAAAATCTGGCGAAGAGTTGGATGATTACGATGGCAATAGTGGCTTGTCAATCCGTATTTGTTTCAAAAATATTCGAGAGACCTGATTATGATTTAAATATACTAAAACTTTTTATTATTTTCTATTTATTTGATTTTTCACAACTATTTATTTTTAACTAACCGCAAGCAATTAAGCATCCTTCATATTCAACCATGTCTTGACGTTTATAAATATAGAGAAAGAATTACCCAAGAAGAGAAATTTAAAGACAGTAAAGCTGCTACAAAAAAAAAAAACTGACAACACAAACTTAACTACCTATATCCTGCCACATATGATGTCAATACAACAAAGTACAAAACTGCACACATTAGAAAAAATGTAAGCAATACTTGGCCTTATAAAATTATTTGATTTTTTATAATTATTTATCATTTAAGATTGAATTTATTTAAAAAAATTCCAAAGAAGTTTTAATGGTTACAATACTTGAGAAGTATCATCAAGTATTCAGGATTTCTCACCAAAACTTTAAGACACGTGTACCTGATGAGAGGAAATCTAACAGAATACTTGACCCTTTTAACTTTTTATTTAAAAGTACAGCTTGTTTCTTCAAGAGTTGAAACTAAGACAGTAAAAGAGATATTGACCAATCTACTCAATACTCCGAATTATACATTTAAAAATTAAAAGTTTAGACATAACTTTATAATGTTAATAACAGTTATAAACATAACTATTTCTTATTTTATCTAAAACTTAACAATTTTTTATTAATTTACAGTAGCTTGATATTACTAAATCATAATAATAATAAAAAAATTAACAGGTTCTGCGTTTTTTCCTTAAAAATAACATAATAATAAAAAAAACAACACTTACTTTTAAAAAGATTAAAATCATTTAATATAAAAGTATTTTTTTAAACAATTTAATCCTAGAGAAAGCAATTAATATGTTTTGAATAAAAAGATTCTTAACTACTAAAATTGAAATCAGAGACTAGTTTTAAAAAGTAAACATTGTTTGAAAAAATATGTTACAATAAAAATATAAATAATAATAAAGTGAATTGTTGAATTTAATCTGTAAGGTCTTGACTTGAGGCTCACTGCAATAAAACTGACTTTTTCTCAACATACTCTTACAATTTTTGTTACAAGTACAAAGTAATGGTTTTATTTCTTTCCTAATGACTTTTACTAACTATGAAATTTAACGGAAAATTAATGTTAAAACCTTAATGTTTCCATTAAAAAAAAGTTAGCTAAAACTACAAACTTAAAAGTCATAAAAACTATAATTATTTTAATTTTATCGATTTTATAAAAATTTACAAAAACTTAAACTTTAAAAATTTCAGGGTTTTTGTTCAAAATTCCAGGTTTCTCCAGGTTTTTATTTTGTCTAAATTTTCAAATCCCAGGTTTTCTCAGGTTTCCAGGTAAAGTGGTAACCTTGTAAACTGTATACTATAGAAATGTTTTAAATTTAGTTTATTGCACTTTGACTTAAAACAATATAACTAAACGAGTGCTTTTATAATTTTGAATGGCGAAAAAAAGTTTTGAATTTAATTAACCTTTTTGAATATAGTTATAAAATTTAACTTCGGCATTTTCTTTATAACTTTTCATACTCTTCTCTTTGACCAACCCGAGAAAACGTTGACCCTTTTTGTTAAAATCAGACCTGTTTTAACATACGATGTTGCTATAAAAAACTATTTTAACAGAAAATACTTCAAACATTTGGTTAGTTTAGTATAGGGTTTCCCAAGGTGGGCGGTACCGCTTTTGGGGCGATTTTAGTAAGTTAGGGGGCACAATAAGTTGGGTGGAAGAGGGGGAGCGATTTCAAAACATTGAAACTTACAATATATACTTGAGTTACACATGAAGTGCAAAAAAAGTCTTAGGTGTATTTATTAGTAATTTTGAAATTTACAGAAATATTCATAAGTTGCAGATGAAGAGCAAACAAAAGTCATAAGTGTTTTAAATGGTAAACTTTTTGGAGGAGGCAATAGCCTTTTTTATTGTTCAAAGGGGGCAATTTGAAAAAAATGAAACTCTGGTTTAGACAAAGTATTTTATGCAAAAAATAACTGAAACATTTAATAAATATTTAAAAGTAATAAAGTGTAAATTTAGCTTGACCGCAAATTACAAGAACTTTTTTAAAATGTCTAAAATTTAAACCTATTTATTTTTTTATCTTTATAGCTAATTAACTTTTTTTTTGTTTTATAGAGAACGGGATTTTGCTTTTAACTTAAAAAACATTGGATTAGGGTTAGGTTATTTGAGTGGGGCCACTTTGAAAAAATCGGGTTTTTTTTATTGAATTTTCTTATTTTATCAATTTAAGTAATAAAGAAGGAGTACAATAATATTCTATTTAATCTACTTATTATTTTGTGAATAAACGTCTAGAACTTTTTTTTACTAACTGTCAATATTTTGTACAATTTGGCCTTAATTGAGTTTTTTTATTAAATTTTTTTTTTATCAGTTTGAGTTAAAATTCCTAAAAAATCTTAATTAAGGGCAAATTGTACAAAGTATTGACTGTTAGTAAAAAAAAAAACTATAGCCGTTAATTTACATATTATTATTGTAAGTTTATTGTCATACGAAGGACCCAGGCATCAAAACCTAGGCCACTTATACAGAAAGACATACAACAAAAAGACAAAAATAAACCAAAATTGTACATTAAAAAAAAAACTGAGTTTAACTAATTAAAGTTTAAAGTTAACATAAAAATACAAAAATTATAACAGTAAATTTATAATTCCTGTGCTTCCGAAAACAGAACAACAATATCCTACTTCAACTCACCCGAACAAATGGTTTCACTCCAAAACTGGTTTCACTTTCATTCAGACAACTGGCTTCACATTATTTGAACAACTGATTTAGCCTTCATTTGAGTAACTGATTTAACTTTATCCATACAAATTGTTTCACTTTTGTTAGGAGAGCCTGCTTCATATTTACTTTCAAATCTTTAATACTCAGATAACTCAGCGTTTGTTGGACTTTCGTAGTAGCTGATAAATGTTGAGAACACTGACTATAAACAAAACTCAAAAACCTAAGGCCCCAAGCCCTTTAACAGGCCAATTAACTATGTATTAAGGAACAGGTTTTGTTATACACAAAGGAAAGGCGCCGCTAATAAAAAAGCTATAGGTTAAACCAAATTAAACAAATACAACCATTGGTTAATGAAGAAATAACAAAAAAAATTACTTATGAATTTTGCTGACAAAATATTCATTTAAATCAAACTTTTTTAATCTTAACCAAAAATGCTCAACTTTTTTACAAGAAACTAATTCGTTTGGAAGCTTGTTCCATAATTCAACTGAACGATAAAAAAAAAGAATTATGCCAGACATTATTATTGAAATTATGTCTGCATGTAAATTTTCTGTTGTTACCTATCAGTAAATAAGTACATTTATGAGGTTCAAAAATAGACTGTAAATTAACTGTAGTTTCACTATTAATTAGTTTGAAAAAAGTAATTAAGTCAAACTCAATCCTTCTATATTCTGAAGACTTAATGCCAAGTTTTGAGAGTCTATAAAATAAGATGTGTATGAAATGTTGCAACAGTTGAAGACTATTCTTGTATATTTTCTTTGAATCGATTCAAGATGGTTTATATCTTTCTTCAAGTATGGAGACTAAATTTGTGTGTTGTATTCTAACTTAGGACGAATGTAAACGAGATAATTTTTTTTTAGAATGTTTATATCTGTAGATTTAAAACTCTTTAAAACTTGATAAGAAATAGTTGATGCAATTTGATAAACAAAATTGATATGTTGGTTCCATTTTAGGTTTTCAGCAATAAAAATTCCCAGATCTTTAAACACTTTAGTTGAAGGTAACCTTATGTTGTTTATTCTAAATTCAGAAGTGATACTAGATGTATTTTTTTGAATGATTAGAACCTGACATTTACTAGGATTTAAAACTAGTTTTATTTCTTTTAGCCAATGATAAATTTTATCCAAAGATTTTTGTTAGAATGGCTAAAAATTTTTGTATTGTCTGCAAAGAGGTTTATGTTGCTATCAACATCTACTTCTAAAGCTATATCATTGATATAAATTATAAATAAAAGTGGGCCAATAACCCCTCCTTGAGGCACTCCACTGAAAACAGGTAAAGACTCTATAAAAGTGTTACCAATAACTACTTTTCGGGTTCTGTTTTCAAGAAACTCTTTGAACCAGCTAACTAAACTTTTATGAATTTTGTATTGAGTTAAAGTATTTATTAGTTTAAAATGGGATACAGAGTCAAAAGCCTTTTGAATGTCTGTGTAAATAACTTTAGTTGACTTATTGCTTAGAAATGAAACCAACCATGAGTGTAAGCAATTCAACAGTTGATAACTAGATAATCGATTAGGTAGAAAACCAAACTGTTTATGTGAAATTAGCTTATTTAAAAAAAGATGATCAAGTATTTTCAGAGAAATTATATGTTCGAAAATTCTAATAATCTTTTATAAGAAGATTTATAAAAATACTATTTTTTTTTACTCTAAGTCATAAAATAAGAAAACTCATAAAAAAACCCAACTTTTCTTACAGAGGCCCCACTCAAAAAACCAAACCCGAATTATATAGTTTATTTTTTTAATTAAAAGCAAGAAACGTTCTCTAAAACAGTGGTCGGCACGCTACTTCAAATCCGAGAACCCTATATGACAAAATTAAAATTCTGTGAGACCCAATTTAAGATAAGGAAAACAATTAGGTTTAAAATTTGGACATTTTTTAAAAATTCCTAAAAATTGCGGTCAAGCTAACTTCACACTCGTTTTTTAGTTTAAGTTATTTTATACAAAAAAAAAACATTTTAAACGAAACGATATAGTTTTTAATACACTATGTAATATTGATATTATTTAAAAAATTACAGTCAGATACTATAAATTTACATAAAAAATACAATATAGTCGTATTAAAAAAATTATAACTTAAATAAAAAATCTAAGTAAGATTATCATCAATATTAACCAGCTTGTATTTAAATATTTTGATGGTAAATCAACATTTTTTTGTTTGTATAACATTGATTTTTTGGAGATAAAACTAAATAAAAACTTCTATTGCCACAAATATAATTTATTTAAACGAGTTTTAAATTGTTGAGAATAAAATATTTAAAAAATTTTAATAACATTTGTTGGTAAGACAAAAAATGCTGGCGTTATTGTTTTATCAAAATATTTAAACATTAAGCATTATATTAAAAAAAAGGATAATGCTTCATTACATTTTTCAGTGACTAAAAAATGAAAAAAAGTATTATCAATGGATATAACTTGATTTCTCGCCTAAAAATAATTTTATTAGTTTTTTTGCTTAAAATCTTTTAGGAGAAATATAACCTAAAATTTATGTTTAGCAAATATGTGACCTAAGTATAGGTAAGCTTTCTAGGAGAAATTTAAATCATTTTTACTTTTAAATTTAAACCTTAATAACAGCTTGCAGTTTTTAAAAAATTAACATATAAATATGACAAAGTTCTGATTTATCAAACAGTTATTCTATTTTTTATAAATGCTAATTTATCTATAAAAAAAAATATATAACAATACATACAGGTAGTAAAAGTAATTTTGTTTATAGTTAAGGTTTAAAACTTGAGGATAAAAAGCTTAGTTTTTTGGTAATTTAAAACTTTAAACTGAAATTTATTAAAAATGACTGCAATCAAACTTATGTTATGTACTTTGAGAATATAAATCAAAAAAAGTATATATACTGTTTAAATTGATTATGTAAAATATTTGTTACTAAATACTAAAAAATCTAATTGTCGATTGCAGGCACACTGTATAATAGCATAACAAAAAAGAATTGTTTTTAAATAATAAAAAATAAATTTGCTCTTTCGTTTTTTTGTAACATTTTTTTCCTAAATTTTAATAATGTTTACAATCAAAAGTTTGATTCAAAACCTATTATTCAATCATTAATTACTATTTTCTTAAAATAAGTAGGCAACAGTTTGCAGTTTTATTTTGATAATTTAAATAACTTTAACAAACCTTTTGTAAGATTTATTTATTTCTTTTTCCATCGTGAGTATTTTTTTTTCCTCAAAGTAACTAATGAGGATTTTAAACACTGAAAGTTTTGTATTCAAACTTATTAAAATAACTCTGTTAAAATGTCAAACTAAATAAAAAAATTAAGTAAAATTATTTTAATGTCGTTGTTGAGTAATCAAAATGTAACAGACAGTTTTTTTATTGTATAATTTAACTCTAAAATACTAAAGAGAATACATCAAGCTTAAACACGTGCTGAACTCTGCTTTAGTTTAATTACATTATAAATAAAGAAAAAATTATCTTTGTAACCAACGTAAAAAAGAAATTACTTTTATTATTAACAATATAGTTGTATTCTTTTTTGAAAACATAACTAAATAAGAAAATTAGATTGAATAAAAGTGATACTAAATAATACTAAATGTTATTCTATTTAAACTAGGCATGACAATGAATAAACATGTTGTTTTAGAACCATGTAAACAACATTAATAATAAATAAAAACACTTAACAATATTTTAATAAACGTAATTAAAACCTTAAAACAAAACTAACCTTAAGAGAACATACTTAAAAAAATTTATAAAAGAATATTTTATATAACTATTTAGAACTTGAATAAAAAAAAATATCAATTAAAAATAATTTTACATTTAATATTAAAGTATTATAAATGTCTAAATGAGCTACACATTAGCAGCAGCAATGTTGTCTAGAATGATGTCAGTGAAAAACTCAGTATACATATAGCTGAACATAGCTTAATAACTTTCTCCTAACTGTAATTTTCTTCTACATGCATTCAATTAGATATAACAACAGTATAAAGTAAATGGTATTTAATACACTTCCTTTTTCTGCTATGTATCTCTCCCTTTTTGCTCAAAGAAAATCTCTACTTTCTCTTGTTATACTTTTTTTCTAGTAGAATAGTGAGGAAAACCATATATATATATATTTATTTTGTTTTATAAATACAACTTTCCCTAAATCTATTAGATAAAAGCAATAATTATAAAAAATTCAAAACCATACAAAATGTTAAATTTGTCTTAAATACAAGATAAAAGAATTTGTAAAAAAACCTTTAAATACATATTGTTTTAAAGCTTAAAATAAAAAATTAAATAAGTACTAAATTTTCTAAATCTTTTTCAGATAATAATTAATTTTCAAAGATTCTCAATAATCAGGCTAAAATAGCACCAACATTGTAATAAAAACAACTTTTTCAGTTAAAATTATCATTAAAATATCATGCACATAGAAAACCTGTTTGGTACAAATTCCTAATGCTACTCAGGATTTTTTAACTGGTCTTTGATCTCTTAGTTATTATTAAATATTGTCTTTTTCTATTGTTCTACTACTATTCAAGAGCCTAACATAAAATTTAACATGACTCACTGTGACTTAAAAATGTTCACTACTTTTTGTGCTTGTTTGTACTCATACACTGTCAGTACCTTATGACTTATTTGGACTTATATTTTGTAAGTTCTATTTTGGCTTTGGTGACTAAAAATTTTTAGTTTTATTTGATTTTATGGTTTCACAGGGATAAAACCTACCCTTTATGGCTTTTTTTACTTAAACTTTGTCACCTAAATTCTGTAACTAAAAGACTTGAACTGTATCATTCTACCTTTTTGTTTTACTTTGACTAAAATATTGTCACTTACTTTCTTCATTTTAAAAACTTAAAACATGTTAATACTCTTTAAGTTTTATTATGTATTGTATTCCTCTTTTACAACTTTTATCAACATTGCCTCTTATTACCTTATGGTTTTTTAAACTTCTTTTGTCCTTCTGGTTATGATTAAACCTCAAAGGGCAGAGAGTAAATGTACAGTTTTTAAAGTTTGAATTCAACCTAAATAAAAAATTTCTCAAAATCTTCTCTTAAATAAAATGCACTTAATAGTTAAAATGACAAAATATAACAATGTGAGATAAAATGTAATAAATAATACATTGAAAATAAAAAGTTATACACTAGAAAAATTTATTTTGATAAATTTTGACTTGGTCTTATTCAGCTGTTATCTAATAGACTGGTGATTCTTAATTAGATCAGTAGTCTGAAAGGTGTACACCGGTGGACACTAGTGTACACAAAATTATTTTTAGGGTACAAGAAAACTTTAGGGTGCACAAAACTGACTTAGAGGTACACAAAATTTTTAGTGTGTTTAAAAGAGGTAAAGTTTATTTTTTTTGTTTAGTTAAACGATAAATTCAACATTGTGTTAAGCTTCAGCCCTGATGATTTTTTTGAATTTACTTTATTAGCTTTTCTACTAGTTGATTATTTTAGTATTCTCAAGGCTGAAATTAATTTAGTTGAACAATTCTTCTCTAGAATTAGCAGACAAGTTGTAATGAAAAAAAAAACAACATTGATCTCTTATAATAACTTTGAAAAATTGGTGAGATGAGGACCTTCTTTTAACCAGCCACAAACAAGAGGGGAAACATAAAACCTATAAGATTTCCAAGATGTTAGTTAGTTTTTTTAACTAATTGTTCTTTTTCAATTTTTTTTTAAACTTTAATATCTAAATAATTAACTTTACAACTAATTTTAAACGCATTAAGATAGAAATCATATAAAGTAAAATATATATAGCATCTAGTAAAACAGGGTTGAAACTCACTCTTGATATGTGATATAGTAAGGAAAACTCTGTAAAGTTAAAAAAAAATCTAATTTTCAGGACAACTCAAACTGGTTTAAAATGTTGTACTAACACAGGACAGCTTGGTTAATTTACTAAAAATTGAAGTTATTTTCAAGATTTTTTGAAAATAACAAGCTAATTTCTTTTTAATCTTGAATAAGATTTAGTTGTTCAAGTTTTAATATTTTGATTTTTTAACCAATTTTGTTCAAAAACTTAATATATGTTACTTCAAAAAGTTAGTTAAACATCTTTATCTATTCATAATATAATATTTAAAAGACTTGAAATAAACTTTTAATGAATTAAGAGGTTTTAAGATTATTCAATACAGTTTTTACTTAAAATGTTTTTTTAAATCATAATATGTTTTTTTCTATTTAAAAGTGGCAACCCTGTAACTATTGTTTAAAAACAATTTATATGCTATAAAGCAGGGGTCGGCAGGCAGTTGGTGGTCGCGGGCCAAATTTTAAGTTTACAAAGTCTTCGCGGGCCGCAGTTTTAGTTTTAGTGACATTTGAATAATCTTTTGGTTTTAGTTTTAGTCACACTAGAGAAAAGTTTTACTTTTATTCACCTTATCATTTTAAATTACTTTTAGCTATACATAGAATGACTATTTAAATTAAATAAAATAAAATTAGAAAAAAATTTACATTGACTAATATACTTAAGTGTTAATAAACTATGTACTTTCATAAGCACTTAATAAGTTAAATTTAAACTTTTGTAATTTTACATACTCTCTAAATAAACCAAACTTAAAAGACAATTTATTAGTTACTTTTATATATTTGTTATATTATCAACCCCTTTTTTCATATTTCTAAGAATATTAACTTCAAAAAAAAGTTTTTGCGTGTTTAAAAGTTTACATCCATTAAAAAATTTAGTAATTACTTAATTTAATAAAACTAATACCTGTTTGTGTTAAAGAAAGCTAGAACAAATTCTTTAACATAATTAATTCTCGAATACTTTGATAAAATATTTTATTAGAAACTAGTCTTTTACATGGTTGTCACTTAAAAAGCAAAAATGTCAGAGTTGTATCAAACCAACCTAAGTTCGTTTAAAGTTTAAAAAGCTAGTAAATCGTTGTAAACCAAGCTTAAGTACCTAGTAAAAATATCCTCATCATTAAAAAGTACACAAAGTGTAAAAAACAAGTAAAAACTACAATTAGTAAACTACACTACAGTCATAAAAACTATTCTGGGAATTCTAAGATTTCTTTTAAGTGTTTGAATTAAAAGTTTCACACACATCTGAGTTTTCAAGCTTTTAAAGTAGCCTGGTTGTGTAGCAACCCAGTTAAAACAAAGTTCACAACATAAAGAAATAACGAAACTTATTAACAGTAAACAAATTACATGCCAAAAAAATATAAGTCAGCTGGAATGGACAATTAACTTTCTTAAACATTTTTAAGAAAAGTATAAAACTTTATTGAATCATTAGCGGAGGGAAAAACTTAATTTTTATTAAGCATTACAGCAATTCTTTGTCTGCAATAAGAATATTGCATTAAAAAATATTAGTTGTAAAATAAAAGACGAGCAACAAACATAAAAAAAAAACGTTAGTTAGGAGTTATTGCGAGAAACGATAAAAAACAAATCACCAAAGTCAGTTCCAACAAGGCACATGATTATCTTCAGTAACTACAGAATTATCAGAAAAAAGTTATTAAGGCAAGTTATAAAGTAGCAAAATTTATTATTAAAAATGAGATACTGTTTATAATTGAAAACTTTTTTAAGAATTTTTGTTGGCAGTAATGAAAAATTTTTGTTTATTTCTTCAATTACAACAAAAAGTCCTATTTAAGAAATGCATTAAGGTTATAAAGTCGCATAAATCAAATTATGACTTTAATCAATATGTTAACATAAAAGCACTGATAGAAAAACTATTGCTCATCTGAGAATTTTTATTAGAGATGTTTTTTTAACTTTGACATTTTAGTATAATTTCTTGGTTTAGTTCAAACACGAAGCACAACAATCGGTGAAATTTTACAAGTAAAGGTGCAATGCACCAAAAGTTTTTAGAATTACAATTCCTTCTTTTATTTTTAGTATAAAGTTTAATTAAAGTTTAAAAAGTGTCTTATAAAGTTTATCAATATTAAAAAACACTCTTAAGCTACTTCAATATATTTTTTAATAAAGAAATGTTTGTTTGCTAAATTTTTTAAGTCTAATCGAAATTTCACTACTTTACATGTAAAAATTGTTTCAAACTCCAGGCTCTCAAATTTAAGTTTTTTTCCAAAATTTTTAAGCATAAATTTTCAAGTTCAAAGCTTTTCCGAGATTCATGTTTTTTGGTAACACTGATTGTTCACAGTTAAATGTACACAATAATATGAATAATATTTTGAATTATGTCAGCTGCAAGTCTTTAAATTTTACATATATTATAACTGAAACTAACAGTTTGGGTTGAGCAAAACTTACATCATAAGTTTAATTTGCCACTCTTTGAAGTAAAAAAGCCAGCCTTAATTAACAAAAACATTCCTAATATTTTTGTAAACAAAAAACATTTCTAGCCAAAAACTTATAAAATGACTTAGTTGGCCTGAGATTTGAAGTCTTCAAATAGTGATAGTCTGAGTGTGTGTCAATGTATATAACCCAGCAAATGTGTGTATTGATATGCAAAGCATAAAAGTTAACTTAGTTTGACAAGATAAATGTTTGAAAAATGAAAATGTATACCTAACAAAAACTATATTAGTTTATGTCATATATATTGTTTTAAATGTGTCTGTACAAATTTAGATATTACATATAGAAAAAATAAACTTAGAAAATTATGCACAAACTAAACTTAAACTAACTAAAGTATTTTATAAAAAGTGGTTTAAAATATAAGCATCTTTTTTAAGTTGGTGTGCATATAAGTGCAAAGAAAACTTCTAAAAAATTAAAATGTGTTAAAAAAAAACTTAAATTAACCTTTTTACTATGTTGTTTTAAATATTTGTACACTAAAAAATAACATTTACAAATAAAAAATATATAAAAGAAACATAGGTATAAAAATATTGAAAAGAATATCTAAGCTATAAAGAAATGACACTTTAGTTAACTAATGTGCATTGCTTTTGTAAAAAATGGAAAACATTTGCATTTAGTTTATTTAACAAATAGGTATAATATAACTAACTTATTAAATTCAAGCAATCTTTACACTCTTTTTTCAGATAACTACTTGCTGTTGTAAAATAGAAGTTATTATGACACTCAGAAAAATATCCTGTTAGAATGCTAATCTGTCTTTTTCACGTTTTTAAATTAAAGCAGTAACTTCTTCTAATTATTTTTAAATGTTATACAGAGACTTAAAACCAAACTAATCAAATTAAATCGAATTACCGAAAAAAATTTTACTTAAAATATATTTTTGCTCAGCGGACCACTTTTACATGCTCGCGGGCCACAAAATTTTCTTTCGCGGGCCGCATTCCATTCAAAAAAATAACGTGCTCGCGGGCCGCAGATTTACCCTTCGCGGGCCGCAATTGGCCCGCGGGCCGCAGTTTGCCGACCCCTGCTATAAAGGGTAAAATCAATTTGTGAAAATAAAAATAACAATTACTAAACATTTATTGTATACTTTTTTAGTATCAAACCTAAATACAAATAATATATTGATATTAAATTTCAATTTTAGTTTGAATTTAAAATCACTATCCTTATAAGTAAAGTTACAGTTACAGTTTAGTGAACTTTAACTTTTGTTACTGTTAGAGTAAACTATCACTGTACTAATGAATAATTTGCTAATATGTACTAAGAAATATACTTTTTTAAGGTTTAAATAGCTTTACATTTACTGTACTTTTCTAATGTTTTAAATTAACTAAACTTTACAAGAAAAATGTTTTTGCTAATTTATAATATTTTCTAAGACCTTTTGCAACCTCTAACTTGGAAAATATGTTTCAATTTTTTTGAATCTCAAGATGACTCTGGAAAGTTAAAGATCACTTAGAATAGTTTTTCAACTTAGAACAAAAACCTTTAATTTTAATGATTCAGCCAAATTTTTTATAACTCAGGTTTTTTTTTGTTTTAACTACACAATTAAAGATATATATTTTAAATTTATGGCTTTTTTTACTTTAATATTTTTTTTAACCTTAAAACTATATAATCCTTCAAAATTAGTTAGAAGTGTAGAAAAGATTTAGTTTATTACTAAACAGGTTTGCCACACACTCAGTATAAATAAGTCTAGTTAAAAAATTTATCAAATCATAAACCTTTTTTTTTGTGTAAAATACAGAATAGTTTTAAAAATTATCCTAAATATCCTAAACATTTTTTTATAAAAGTCGAAGCTTATAAATTTATTGAAATACCTGTATAAAATATCTAAAAACTTATAAAGTTTTTGATTTAACGAACATTTTTTCCTTTCAAGTACTTAATTATATCTTTATATTTTAACATTAATTAGTTTTAAACTTGACATTATTTAAAACGCAAAAAGTACAACACATATTATTTAGGAAAAGAAATGAGAAATATATACCAGCGCAGCATCGGATAAACAAACCAGGACAGTCGGCACATAAGACAAGTGAAAAGATGAACTGAAAATACTACTTTCTATAGACTCAAATATTTTAAATGCTTTTTATGTGTCTTTTTTTTTCGCTTTTTTGAATATATAACATAAGAATCAACAAACGAAAATTAAATACGTAGTAGATAATTAATTATGCAGTTCACCGAGTACCATTTGAAATGTTGAAATTTTTTTACTAGATTAATGTTAAATTAGGGGTGTGCAACGTTTTCATTCAGCGGACCAGACGTAGAAAAATAAAGTTATTGGCTGGCCAGAACATTTTAGTTTCATCTAAGAACATTCATTTTGAAACACGAAAATAGGTAAATTGTTATTGCCAAATTGCTATTTACATATGACCTTTTTTATTTATGAAGTTTTTATCCCATACGTTAAATTTTAATTATTTTTTATGCATTTTAATTCCTAGAATATCTCATGTAATTTTTACTTCTCGCTGACCGGATTCCAGTTAGATTCAGTTAGTATTTTTAGAATGGTTGATTTCTCTGTGGTTACGTAAAAATTGAACGACACAAATAAGAATATTCTTGCGAAAATAACATTTTCAAAATAACTTATAATGTTGGAAACATAAAAATGTGCATAAATTTTTGGGAATTTTCCACAAATAAATAAGTTCTAGAAGCGAAGCGCAGATATTGCTGCAGTATCACTCTTAAAAAATTAAAGTCGTTTACATGTTCTTACCAGTAGCGGCGTAATTTAGGAGTACACATAAATAATTTTACGCAAGTTAGTGTGCATAGAGTTTTGTCAGCATGAAGACCACTGCACTAACCAAGAGAACGTAAAATGTAACCCACAGATGTAGGTTACTTAAACAATAAAGTTCTACTACATATAACACCTACACTATAAACCATAACTAAGTTAAACCTAAACTATACTGATAATACTAAATGGTATTCTATAAAAACTAGCATGATAATCAATGTACATGTTGTATTAAAGAACCATTCAAACATCAGTGATATTGTAAAAATTTTACTTTAGAAGGTTTTAGATAAATAGAGTTGAAACCTTTAGAGACAATTAAATTTATTAAAATATACCTTAAGAAATGTATTAACTAGTAATGAAAAAAGAAGATTAAATTCAAAAGTTTACTTAAACTTAGCATCTAAATCAGAGTTTCTTGAAGTGGGACAGAAATTTAAGGAGACATAAGCAGCATAGGGGCTTTAAGGAGACCGTGAGTTCATAATTTAAAACTTACACTACGTTTAAGTTTAAGAAATAATAAATTTGCACTTTTTTTTGGGTAAAACGTTCAAATCAATAAGAAGTCTACCGTAATTAATATTCATTAAGCATTGAGTGAACCTGTTGTAGAATAAGTAACTTAATGAAATTGTTATTATAAGAAGACTAGTTAAATACAACACAAACCAGCTTAAACAAAAAATCTTTAAAAAAATCAACTAAAATTGAAGACCTTACAGAAAATAATGTCCGCAACTAAATTCTAAAATAATGTGAAGAATAAACTTCATGACTGCTTGCAAGTTTTTCTATATCCGGTTCTAAATCAGTCAAATAAAGCCTTAAGTCACCTCCTTTACAATTATCTAGATTATATCGTTTGCTCAAGATGTTGATAACTAAACTAAAAGTTTTCTTAATAACATAGCTAGAAGGAAAAGCTATAAACAATAACCTAACTTCCTCCAAAATGATTGGATACTTTAGTCTTAATTTTTGTTGAGTCCAAAAGCTTTCACATTGTTCTTTGGAAAAATTTACTTTAAGTTCAAGGTCAGTTTGTAAGTCTGAGAAAGTTTCCTGTAAGTCAACGTTTACACTGTCTCGAAGGGATCCATAATCCACTTCGGGACGTTTAATTGAAAAATGTTAGTAAACCGTTAATCAATATAACATTTAGGCTGTTTCAGATGAAATGAAAATACTTCTATTTCACCTTCATTTGTTTGAAGTTTTAAGTTTTCCAAACTTGCAAACTGTGAAAACTAATTATTATTGAAATTTTTTCCTCACAATTCAAATTGGTTTTTGTAACTAGTTATCTTACATTTTAACTTTACAAGACGTTTTTACCTTGTAAAGTTTTATTCAGATTGTTGATCTTACCATATAAGTCTGACATGTAAGCAATGTCTATTTTTTAACAAGATTGTCTGCCAATACCTTATCCTTTTCAGAAAAAAATCAACAACTGAATTAAAAACAGCAAAAAACTTTCTAAAGAGTCTTCTTTTGATAACCAT
Source organism: Thalia democratica (assembly GCF_965202585.1). Lineage (NCBI taxonomy): Eukaryota > Metazoa > Chordata > Thaliacea > Salpida > Salpidae > Thalia > Thalia democratica. Next base: position 27,901 of record NW_028139246.1, read on the forward strand.
CTCTTTTCTGTATACATTATCAACTTATCAAAAACCTCATCATTGTCATTGCACAGCAGTTTAAGCAGACGAATTTGTAAAGCATACCTTTTTTATTTGTTGACAGTTTCAATTACAAAGTTTAATGAGTCATTTAAACGGACGCTTAATTTTCATGCAACAATTGTTAGCGATGTATATCGCAATAAATAGTTAGTATATCGGGGTTTAACTTTTAGTAACATGTGATTAATTCACGATACTTTTCTATCATATACGGAACAACATCTGTTGCAATTCCTATAAGATGTTATGAAAGGTATTTGATGAAATTCAAAATATTTTTTATTTTTGTGAAAACAAACCTTCCTGTGCTATGCGTTCCCATTAGTTGGGGAAATGCTAGTTCTTCGTATGTTGTATCATTAACTATTAAACGCACGTAAACAAAAAAAAAATACATCTATTTTCCGGAAAAATGTACTCGTCCATCTGCATCGAAAAAAATAATGCTTATCATTATAACTAACTTTTGTTCAACACATTCTGACATTTTATATATACGTCTTTTCACAGTGTTGTTGCTTAAAGGAATAGTATGTAAAACACTATTGGTGTTTTTATAATGATTGACTTTTCCAGAACTATTTTTAAGACAGAAATAAACGTTTTTCTCCGTTAATAAATAAACGTTAAAAGTGTCTAAAAATTTAGCTTGGACCAAATATCAAGAGTTTCAAAAATAATTATGTCAAAGGCCCAGCTAAAACAATTAGTTGATTTTTTTTTATTAGTGATGAATGTAATAACATTATGGCACAAAACTTTTTCTTTATTTATCAGTAATTAGTTAAACAATACGTTTTAGTTGTTTATCGTTGTAAAAGGTATTACACTTAGATCTTTTGGGATTGGGTCAAAATTGCACGAACAAAAAATTGCCCGAGGGGTTTAGATTGCACGAGAACAAAATTACACGGGTGCACAAAATTGCATGAAGATACTTATGCACGAAGACAAACTTGCACGAGGGAAAAAAATTTCACGAAGACAATTTTGCACCTAGGGTCAATTTTGCACGAGTTAGATTTTTGCATAAGAGTAAAAACAAAAATATAAAAAAATATAAATAAAAAGCAAAAAAAAAAGCAGAAAAAATAAACATATATATTTATTTACTGACCGAGGGTAAAGGTTTTGGTAAGAGTATTAGTAAAACTTAAATAATAAAACTAAAACAAATTATTTAGTGAAAAAAAACAAAAAAAAAGACTACCGTTCCAGGATAAGAGTCAAGGGTAACATTTATAGTAAAAAAAAATAAATAAGTAAGTAAAATAAAAATAAGTTACCGACCGA
>NW_028139246.1:29338-98643 GCF_965202585.1 Thalia democratica
TGGCGTAGTGGTGCTTCTTGTTAACGTCGAAATCCAAATGATCTGCTTTCTCGTTTGCTCTGCTGTTTATATACGTCTTCCTTACATAACAATCGCCTGGTCAAGACATGGTCGCATGATGTAACATGCTGATTAAAGCATGAAACCCGGCGTGATCGGTAGTCAATTCTACATGGCAAAAATGCGTCAACTAGCGGTTGTTATTATTTTTTAAAACAATGTTTTTAAAAACCAAAGTGTTTTTATCATTTAAAGAATTATTAGTAAAAGAAAAGGATTTAAATATGAAATTACTTATAAATTCGACTTTTGGACTATCGAAGCGAAAATAATAAAATTTTCACGTCGATGTCCAACAAGTTTAACAACTCTTTTCAATACTATGATTAAAGGTTTTAAATTTAGCTTAACAATAGTTTAATGATGAGTAATGAATGAATTCAAAACTCAAAGCACTTGTTCACAAAATAGTATTACATATAGGTTATAAAATGTATATTAAATTATTTGTTTTACTTCATTAATAAAGAAAATTGTTTTAATTCAAATTCTAACCTTATTAAAACTTTAACATACCACCTAAAAATAAGCTAAACTTGATAATTTAAGTATGTTCTAAAACAGACGTTTTCTAACATTTAAATTGTACTACCTAAATTTCACTTACGTTTACTCCACATTTCGTAAAAGAAAATTATTTAAATCATCAACATAGAAATAGTGGGAACATAATACCCTTTTAAATTATCATTAAATATAAACATTTCGTTATGAATATAATTCTTATTATTGTCATTTTGACTTTATTTTAAAAACAATTTATATATTTTTTTGGATAAATAAATAATAAGTAATAATTTTACATGCTAAATCAATTAAGTAGTATTTAGTTTTAGTTTTAATTGTAGCTAAACATAAAGTGTGTAGTCAAATTAGAGTTTCGTAGTATTTATGCGTAAAGATTTATATCTAATTTTTTTTTAATTAAAAGAGTAATAACTTTGCTTTATAATTTTCTAACACATTATAAACAAACTGTATTTTTTAACTAACTTAAAACTATGTAATTTCTCGGTACTCATTATGAATTATTTAAAATATAGTTACAATCTGCTTTAACTTAACAAAAATAACTTGAGATTTTTTTGTAGTAAACTATTAATCAACAGCTTAAAAATAATATTTTAAAATTATATCGTATCTTTATTTATAATTAAAGTGTTAATCGTAAGTTTATTTTTTCATATCACTTCAAGATATTAAATTAATTAAATATTTTTATTTTATTTAAACGTAAATATAAAATACCAAAAAAATCTGATTTTAATTGCAAAAAGAAATTTCTGACTCTTTTATATAGCGTTTTAAAAAAATAAGATTAAAAAGAATTTACTTTAGTTTCGATTAGAAAGAGATAGTAAGTGACTTAATAATTATTATTCTAATTAATAGTAATAGCCATAAACTTAGAATTTAAGTTTAAAATGTAACTAACTTTACTATGTGGTGTAAAAATATATTGTTTTAAATGTATAGCTGAAGAATAAAATAAAGGTGTTTATGACCGTAACAATAGAATCAATAAACTTTACATTAAAGGACTAAGATTGTTTTTAAAAAATTAAAAATAGTTTTCAACTTTTCAAAACCGAAAAAAAACTGAACTAGAAATATTATTATTATAAGTTGAATCTGTACTAAAACATTTTTTACAATTACTTAAAACTTAGTTAAAACCTAAAGTACTTTAAGAAATAATTAATAAGGTATATTCTAATTTATAACATTCATAAGGTAAAAGTTTACAGATTTTGTGATATCCACATACAAATAATATACTTATAAGTTTGTTCAATTACAGAGTAGTATTGTTAAGTTAAACAAGATGTTACTAGCTTAAAAGTATGGATATGTCTAATTTAAAACTATTATATGTAACAATGTCATGCAATCTTAGAACAAGAATTGCAATAGTTAAACTAAAACTATATTCATCTTTTACAGTACTTGTGATAAACAATAAAACTTAAATATTGTAATATACTTATATACTAATACTTAACAATTTAAACAACAATTAACTAAAAACAACTTTCTTTCGCAAAACAAGAAATAAATTTTTTTTACACATGTGATTTAAGTAAAATACTATGACTTTAATTTTAGCTTAAAAATATCTAGTTAGTTATATTATAATAAATAGTATCCAACGTTTAAAGTTTTAGATAAAATTACAATTACTAAAAATTCAACATTCTGTTAACATAAATTATAATTAAAAAATGTATTTGTTTATATTTCTTTTTATCTATTTAAAATTAAATATATTTTAAAGTTAAAGTTAATGTTATAAACTTAGCTTGATACTTTTAATCTAGATTAAACGCATTCTATATTTATCTCTTCAAAAGTATAAACTCAACAATAACTTACTTTTTAACAAACTTTTTCTAAATGTAAGCATTAAAACAAATACTAAACTTATTAAACTCCTTAATTATGTAAATCTTTTAGTATAATTTAACTCAAATTTGTAAAACTTGTTTGAAAACAAAGTTTTGATTACTACCTAAATACTTTTTTATTTAGTTTTTAATTTACAATAAAAATCACTTATTCTAATTTCACCTAAAAATTTTCTTAAAATGTGTTCCAAAAGCGTTTACTTTAAATTTTAAGTGATACAAAACCTGTAAACATAACATGTGTTTTTGCTTGTCAAAATCGCATTTATTTTATCGATACAATTAATTAAAAATATTATCAAAGTTTTACAGAAAATGAGTGATAAAACTGATACTAAATAATAATAGTTTTTGATAAAGCTAGCTTGTAACTAATTATAGGTTTCGTTATTTATTTTATTTGCTATTCAAACAAGTATTTGGATTAACAGATAGTTTTAAACTTTTTTGTTTTAAATTAATTAAAAACCTTTCAAGCGAATTAAAGTATATAAAAGTTTATTTGGTTTTAAAAAATCTAATTCCTAGTTTCCTAAATTAAGCAATATCGCCTTTACAGGGACCTTTTTAGCTATCACATGCAAGATCTTGTTTTAAATGGTTTTTTGGAACCTTTGTGATCCCAGAATATAAGAATACAAAAAAGAAACAATGTAAATGTTTCCTAATTATATCATTTCACCTATTTTTGCTGATTCGCTAAAGCTTTCTTTGCAAAACTTTAAACATTAAACGTGATGAACGTCATAAAAGAGGTGCTTTACAACCAATTTCCATTATGAAGTAAAAAAAAACAATTAAAATGTAAAAAGTTATCAATTTTGTGTTATGCGCTACTTAAAAACGGCTGATAGTAGTTTCCGAAATCTATCTAAAAAATTTTTTTTTAAATGTAATTAACTTGTTATTGAAAATTAGGTTGTATTGAAGCGGAATCCTGCACATATTTAGAATAAAACTTTCATTTTCACTTTTTTTTAAAGTTTTTCTTTTTTTTACATATTTTACAAACTATTATATAATAAATAATTAAAAATTATCTTTATTAGACATTGATAGTATGAGTTCAATAAATGAAAAGTCTTAATTGTATTTACATAACCAGGTTAAAACATAAAAGTTGAACTTGAATCTGTTTATTTAAAATAATCATTAGATGTCTTATTTGATTCTTTTTAAATAGTGTTTGTTAACAGTTGATCATAAAGTATTCAAAATAATAATAACAGGATCAAGAGAAATAGATAAATGTTGAGCAATATTGCACATTTTTGGATAAAATGGTGTTACTTTTATTTACGCACAATGTTAAAAATTCTTAAAAAAATTAAAGTCGTTTACATGTTCTTACCAGTAGCGGCGTAATTTAGGAGTACACATAAATAATTTTACGCAAGTTAGTGTGCATACAGTTTTGTCAGCTTGAAGACCACTGCACTAACCAAGAGAACGTAAAATATAACCCACAGATGTAGGTTACTTAAACAATAAAGTTCTACTACATATAACACCTACACTATAAACCATAACTAAGTTAAACCTAAACTATACTGATAATACTAAATGGTATTCTATAAAACTAGCATGATAATCAATGAACATGTTGTATTAAAGAACCATTTAAACATCAGTGATATTGTAAAAATTTTACTTTAGAAGGTTTTAGATAAATAGAGTTGAAACCTTTAGAGACAATTAAATTCAACAAAATATACCTTAAGAAATGTATTAACTATTAATGAAAAAAGAAGATTAAATTCAAAAGTTTACTTAAACTTAGCATCTAAATCAGAGTTTCTTGAAGTGGGACAGAAATTTAAGGAGACATAAGCAGCATAGGGGCTTTAAGGAGACCGTGAGTTCATAATTTAAAACTTACACTACGTTTAAGTTTAAGAAATAATAAATTTGCACTTTTTTTGGTAAAACGTTCAAATCAATAAGAAGTCTACCGTAATTAATATTCATTAAGCATTGAGTGAACCTGATGTAGAATAAGTAACTTAATGAAATTGTTATTATAAGAAGACTAATTAAATACAACACAAACCAGCTTAAACAAAAATCTTTAAAAAAATCAACTAAAATTGAAGACCTTACAGAAAATAATGTCCGCAACTGAATTCTAAAATAATGTGAAGAATAAACTTCATGACTGCTTGCAAGTTTTTCTATATCCGGTTCTAAATCAGTCAAATAAAGCCTTAAGTGACCTCCTTTACAATTATCTAGATTATATCGTTTGCTCAAGATGTTGATAACTAAACTAAAAGTTTTCATAATAACATAGCTAGAAGGAAAAGCTATAAACAATAACCTAACTTCCTCCCAAATGATTGGATACTTTAGTCTTAATTTTTGTTGAGTCCAAAAGCTTTCACATTGTTCTTTGGAAAAATTTACTTTAAGTTCAAGGTCAGTTTGTAAGTCTGAGAAAATTTCCTGTAAGTCAACGTTTACACTGTCTCGAAGGGATCCATAATCCACTTCGGGACGTTTAATTGAAAAATGTTAGTAAACCGTTAATCAATATAACATTTAGGCTGTTTCAGATGAAATGAAAATACTTCTATTTCACCTTCATTTGTTTGAAGTTTTAAGTTTTCCAAACTTGCAAACTGTGAAAACTAATTATTATTGAAATTTTTTCCTCACAATTCAAATTGGTTTTTGTAACTAGTTATCTTACATTTTAACTTTACAAGACGTTTTTACCTTGTAAAGTTTTATTCAGGTTGTTGATCTTACCATATAAGTCTGACATGTAAGCAATGTCTATTTTTTAACAAGATTGTCTGCAAATACCTTTTCCTTTTCAGAAAAAAATCAACAACTGAATTAAAAACAGCAAAAAACTTTCTAAACAGTCTCCTTTTGATAACCATCTCTTTTCTGTATACATTATCAACTTATCAAAACCTCATCATTGTCATTGCACAGCAGTTTAAGCAGACGAATTTGTAAAGCATGCCTTTTTTATTTGTTGACAGTTTTCAATTACAAAGTTTAATGAGTCATTTAAACGGACGCTTAATTTTCATGCAACAATTGTTAGCGATGTATATCGCAATAAATAGTTAGTATATCGGGGTTTAACTTTTAGTAACATGTGATTAATTCACGATACTTTTCTATCATATACGGAACAACATCTGTTGCAATTCCTATAAGATGTTATGAAAGGTATTTGATGAAATTCAAAATATTTTTTATTTTTGTGAAAACAAACCTTCCTGTGCTATGCGTTCCCATTAGTTGGGGAAATGCTAGTTCTTCGTATGCTGTATCATTAACTATTAAACGCACGTAAACAAAAAAAAAAACATCTATTTTCCGGAAAAATGTACTCGTCAACCTGCATCGAAAAAAAATATTGCTTATCATTATAACTAACTTTTGTTCAACACATTCTGACATTTTATATATACGTCTTTTCACAGTGTTGTTGCTTAAAGGAATAGTATGTAAAACACTATTGGTGTTTTTATAATGATTGACTTTTCCAGAACTATTTTTAAGACAGAAATAAACGTTTTTCTCCCAATGGTGTGAGGCAGCCCTTGTTTAGCAACTATGAGAGACATATAGTAAGAAGCTAATTTTCCATCTTCAATACTTTGTGTAGATTTCTTGAACATGTTTGTGATTTCACACTGTTCTGAATCTCATCTTGACGTTTTCTGAAAAACTCTACATTCTTATCGACATAGTTGGAATGAAATCTATATTTTACGTAATTAAATGGACTTTTTTTGTTAAAGTTTTACCTCAGGGTTAAATATTTAATAAAACTAGTAAAATAACAGAATAGAAAGTAAAATTTTATGACTGCCCTAAATTATAAAAATTGCCCACCCTTTCGCCCCATTACTAGTTTTCTCCCCCTCCCCCCCCCCCCCCCCGATATCGCCCACTTTGGGAAACCCTTGTTTATTATCATAATGTTTTAACAAGACAAATTATTAAACTTTTTAGTTAATATTTAACTGATGTAGTTTAAAAGTAAACAACTCAGTAGATAAAATTTAGTAAAAAAGGTTAAAAATTTATACAAAACTTTTTCTATATTACACTAATACCTATTTCTGTGTTTTAACCAGTTTACACACTTCTACGGGGTTCTGTAAAAAAAAGAAATAATGCTGTAAGAAAAATATAGAAGCTAAAGTAGGTGTATTAAGAGTTTATTAAATGTAACAATAAGTACCAAATATTAATGCACATTAACAATCTATAAAAGTAGAAAACATATTAAAAACAAAAATTAATCTATACTTTTTAATAACGTGTAATTACAGTTTTTTGTTCTGAATTTGATAACAAACAGTAATGTATAAGCTTCTTAGGTTTTAAAGAACAAAAATAAATAGTCTTAAACTACTATTACTTTTACTTGAACACTTTTCTATAAGCATAGTTAGAAATTACTTTTTGAATGTAAATATATTGGACCTTTTTACTCAAAATTTTAAAACTACTAGCTAAAAATAAAATTCGTATAACCAACTTGTTAAAAACAGTGAAATTTGTCTATAAAACTTTTAAATTTCATTTTTAGAACACCTAAAACATTTTTTTTTAAATTACATAAAAAATAGATTTGAAGAGAATAAACGATTTTGTGTTTGCAAGAAATGACCTAAACCTATAGAACAAATATATCAGACAAAATGTCGTTTAACAAAACATTTTCTCTAATTCTATTGTCAAAAGGAATTTTGTTGTAACTAAATACCACTCCGATTCCTAATAGTTCTCTAATTTAACTTAAAAAGAACATACTTTTAATTTTCGAAAATTTAAAAACTTAAAACCTTTCGAATCTAACTGATTCTTTCTCAAATGTTTTATGAATTGTAAAAAAGTTTTAAGGACTTATATAAAATGTAAACTAACTATGACGTAACTTTACATTATTATAAAAAAAAAAGTAAAATCAAAAGTTAATAACGATAGTTTAGATAATATGGTGCAAGTAGGATTATTTTTCATTTTAAAATCTTTCCTATTTAGTTTTGGTTTTTCTTTTTTCCTTTAATGAGCATCGGTTTTATATTATAAAGCTCATCTCGGGCGCATCTTTTAAGGACTTTGAAATTAATATCGATACTTGAGTTTTGACTTTGTATACAAGTGTATACAACTATCAACAGTCTTGTTAAAATTTCATAAAAACAAGTATTATTTTAAATTTTTAAATATATTTAGAGTAGTAAACTTAACAAGTGTCTAAAAATTTAGCTTGGACCAAATATCAAGAGTTTCAAAAATAATTATGTCAAAGGCCCAGCTAAAACAATTAGTTGATTTTTTTTTATTAGTGATGAATGTAATAACATTATGGCACAAAACTTTTTCTTTATTTATCAGTAATTAGTTAAACAATACGTTTTAGTTGTTTATCGTTGTAAAAGGTATTACACTTAGATCTTTTGGGATTGGGTCAAAATTGCAAGAACAAAAAAATTGCCCGAGGGGTTTAGATTGCACGAGAACAAAATTACACGGGTGCACAAAATTGCATGAAGATACTTATGCACGAAGACAAACTTGCACGAGGGAAAAAAATTGCACGAAGACAATTTTGCACCTAGGGTCAATTTTGCACGAGTTAAATTTTTGCATAAGAGTAAAAACAAAAACATAAAAAATATAAATAAAAAGAAAAAAAAAAAAAGCAGAAAAATAAACATATATATTTATTTACTGACCGAGGGTAAAGGTTTTGGTAAGAGTATTAGTAAAACTTAAATAATAAAACTGAAACAAATTATTTAGTGAAAAAAAACAAAAAAAAAGACTACCGTTCCAGGATAAGAGTCAGGGGTAACTTTTATAGTAAAAAAAAAATAAATAAGTAAGTAAAGTAAAAATAAGTTACCGACCGAGGGTAAGGTTTAGGGATAAGAGTGAAAATAAAAAAAAAAAAAAAAAAATTAAAGCTATTAAAAAAATTAAAAACGCAAAACAAAAATATAACTCCTTCAAAATTATTTCCGTGCAAAATTGTCTACTTGTGCAAAATAGACCCTTCGTACAAAAATTTTTTTGTTCAAAAGTATCTTCGTGTAATTTATTCTATCTTTTAATTTTTCCCCTCATGCAATTTTGTACACTCGTGAAAATTGGACAGCTACCCAAATCTTATATACCTTATAAAAAGTCAACAAAATAAATTTCATAAAATTGATTACCCCATTTTAATAATTTTTCTAATTAATGATCTTCACCACACGACTAACAACGACAGCATCCGAGAAAACCTATGATACGACCGGTTTTGTAATGTAATTTTCTAAAAATATAATTATTTTCTAATGTTTTTAGAGCAACTCATTTTCAAATAGATTTATAATAAAAGCAGTCACGTAAAAATTCTTTTTAAACTAGATTAAAATAAAATACAAAAAATTTTGATAACTAAAAATTTACCGTATTCCTTTTAAAAATACTATGTGTCAACAATACTTTGATATAAAACTTAAAATATTATATTCAAGATGTAAAGTTCTACAAAACTCTAAAACTGGGTTTCCATAATTTTTGCAAGTTAGAAACGAGAAGGTGCAAAAAGGCAAAAGGGGTAGTTAGATTCATTTTCCCAAAATAAAAAGTTTAAAACTAACACTTAATATTCAAGGTTTTGTAATAGTTAGGATCGGTCATCTTTAATTTTATGAAAAGGGGTGTTTATGAAATTAAGGTTGAGAAACCCTGTTCTAAAGCTTATGTACAGCATTCAAACTCTTATCGGTAAAGTTTAGTAAAACATAAAATATTGATGTTAACTAAAGTTTGATTTGTTGAAATAAGTTAAGGTGATGAAAATATTTATAAAAATTTAAATATTAAAGTACACTGAGTCTTTAACTAGATAAGTTGTGGCGCTCAAACACAGTATCGTAAGCGATAAAATCAAAATTAAAGCTCTTTCAAGCTTATTTGGAAGATTAAAATTCACTGGTAGAAGATCATCGGACACAAAAAAATAAACAATGAACTAAAGAATTTTATATTTATAGATTTATAATTTGTAACATTAATAGATGATAAACAATGATAATTATTAATAAAAGTTTAGTTATTATAGGTGATTAGTATCTAGGTAAAAGGAATCGAAAATTAAAAAATCTATTTAAAATGCTATTTCGATGTTAAAACTAAAAGCATGTCGGACAAACTTAAATTAAATTTATTTAAAATAACTGTATACCTTAAAATTTAAATATAAATAAAAAAAAGTGTTTCTGTTAGTTTATGTCAACTAAAAATTAAAGTTTTTATATTCAAGAAAAATGTAATGTTAAAAAATAAATAAAAGTTTTAAAGTAAAAAAAAAATCACAAGCTGTTTTTTAGCCAACCATTTCTTCTTTACACGTATTAAGAATAAAAACAACAGTAAAATTCTGTTCTAGTTTAACAAGAAATGACATAATATAAATTCATCATTTATACAAAAAGCATTTTACTAGTAAACCAATATCACATTCAGACCTAAAACTACTAAATAGTTGACATTTAAGTAATTGTTATTTTTGCCTAACAATATAGGATTAAAAATAAGTTTTTGCCTTATGTTTGTAAAAATTAGTATCCATAAAATAATATAAGTTTACAAAAACTTTAAATATATGATTACCAAGGGATTATAATATTTAAATCAAACATATAAAACTCAATTAGTTTAACAACTCTTTTCAATACTATGATTAAAGGTTTTAAATTTAGCTTAACAATAGTTTAATGGTGAGTAATGAATGAAATCAAAACTCAAAGCACTTGTTCACAAAATAGTATTACATATAAGTTATAAAATATTTATTAAATATTTGTTTACTTCATTAATAAAAAAATTGTTTTAATTCAAATTCTAACATTATTAAAACTTTAACATACCTCTTAAAAAAAAAAGCTAAACTTGATATTTTAAGTATGTTCTAAAACAGACGTTTTCTAACATTTAAAATTATACTACCTAAATTTCACTTACGTTTACTCTACATTTCGTAAAAGAAAATTATTTAAATCATCAACATAGAAATTAGTGGAAACATAATCCCCTTTTAAATTATCATTAAATATAAACATTTTCTTTATGAATATAATTTCTATTATTTTCATTTTGACTTTATTTTAAAAATAGTTTATATATATTTTGGATAAGTAAATAATAAGTAATAATTTTACATGCTAAATCAATTAAGTAGTATTTAGTTTTAGTTTTAATTGTAGCTAAACATAAAGTGTGTAGTCAAATTAGAGTTTCTTTGTATTTATGCGTAAAGATTTATATCTATTTTTTTTTTAATTAAAAGAGTAATAATTTTGCTTTATAAATTTTTAACACATTATAAACAAACTGTATTTTTTACTAACTTAAAACTATGTTATTTCTCGGTACTCATTATGAATTATTTAAAATATAGTTACAATCTGTTTTAACTTAACAAAAATAACTTAAGATTTTTTTGTAGTAAACTATTAATCAACTTTAGCAAAAGCTAAACAAAAAAATACTTTAAACTTATATCGTATCTTTATTTATAATTAAAGTGTTAATCGTAAGTTTATATTTTCATATCACTTCAAGATATTAAATTAATTAAATATTTTTAGTTTATTTAAACGTAAATATAAAATACCAAAAAAATCTGATTTTCAATCGCAAAAAGAAATCTCTGACTCTTTTATATAAATTTAAAAAAAAAAAAGAAGATTAAAAAGAATTTACTTTAGTTTCGATTAGAAAGAGATAGTAAGTGACTTTAATAATTATTATTCTAATTAGTAGTAATAGCCATAAACTTAGAATTTAAGTTTAAAATGTAACTAACTTTACTATGTGGTGTAAAAATATATTGTTTTAAATGTATAGCTGAAGAATAAAATAAAGGTGTTTATGACCATATTAATACAATCAATAAATTTTACATTGAAGGACTAAGATTGTTTCTAAAAAATTAAAAATAGTTTTTAACTTTTCAAAACCGAAAAAAAAACCTAAACTTGAAATATTATTATTATAAGTTGAATCTGTACTAAAACATTTTTTACAATTACTTAAAACTTAGTTAAAACCTAAAGTACTTTAAGAAAAAATTAATAAGGTATATTCTAATTTATAACATTCATAAGGTAAAAGTTTACAGATTTTGTGATATCCACATACAAATAATATACTTATAAGTTTGTTCAATTACAAAGTAGTATTGTTAAGTTAAACAAAATGTTACTAGCTAAAAAGTATGGTAATGTCTTATTTAAAACTATTATATGTAACAATGTCATGCAATCTTTGAATAAGAATTGCAATAGTTAAACTAAAACTACATCCATCTTTTACAGTACTTGTGATAAACAATAAAACTTTAATATTGTAATATACAAATATACTTACACTTAACAATTTAAACAACAATTAACTAAAAACAACTTTCTTTCGCAAAACAAAAAATAAATTTTTTTACACATGTGATTTAAGTAAAATACTATGACTTTAATTTTAGCTTAAAAATATCTAGTTAGTTATATTATAAAAAATAGTATCCAACGTTTAAAGTTTTAGATAAAATTACAATTACTAAAAATTCAACATTCTGTTATTATAAATTATAATTAAAAAATATATTTGTTTATATTTCATTTTATCTATTTAATATTAAATATTTTTTAATGTTAAAGATAATGTTATAAATTTAGCTTTATACTTTTAATCTAGATTAAACACATTCTATATTTATCTCTTCAAAAGTATAAACTCAACAAGAACTTACTTTTTAACAAACTTTTTCTAAATGTAAGCATTAAACTCCTTGATTATGTAAATCGTTTAATATAATTTAAGTCAAATTTGTAAAACTTGTTTGAAAACAAAGTTTTGATTAGTACCTAAATACTTTTTTATTTAGTTTTTAATTTACAATAAAAATCACTTATTCTAATTTCACCTAAAAATTTCTTTAAATGTGTTCCAAAAGCGTTTACTTTAAATTTTAAGTGATACAAAACCTGTAAACATAACATGTGTTTTTGCTTGTCAAAATCGCATTTATTTTATCGATACAATTAATTAAAAATATTATAAAAGTTTTACAGAACATGAGTGATAGAGCTTTTAACTAATTAAAGATTTCGTTTCTTATTTTATTTGCTATTTAAACAAGTATTTGGATTAACAGATAATTTAAACTTTTTTGTTTTAAAATAATTAAAAACCTCTTAAACGATTTGAAATATATAAAAGTTTATTTGGTTTTAAAAAATCTAATTCCTAGTTTCCTAATCTAAGCAATATCGCCTTTACAGGGACCTTTTTAGCTATCACATGCAAGATCTTGTTTAAACTGGTTTTTTGGAACCTTTGTGATCCCAGAATATAAGAATACAAAAAAAAACAATGTAAATGTTTCCTTATTATTTCATTTCACCTATTTTCCAGATTCGCTAAAGCTTTTTTTGCAAAACTTTAAATATTAAACGTGATGAACGTCATAAAAGAGGTGCTTTACAACCAATTTCCATTATGAAGTAAAACAAATAATTAAATCGTAAAAAGTTATCAATTTTGTGCTGTGTGCTACTTAAAAACGGCTGATAGTAGTTTCCGAAATCTATCTAAAAAATGTTTTCAGAAATGTAATTAACTTGTTTTTGAAAATTAGGTTGTTTTGAAGCGGAATCCTGCACATATTTAGAATAAAATTTTTATTTTCACATTTTTTTTAAGTTTTTCTTTTTTTTTTAGATATTTTACAAACTATTATATAATAAATAATTAAAAAGTATTTTTATTACATATTGATAGTATGAAATTCAATAAATGAAAAGTCTTAATTGTATTTACATAACCAGGTTAAAACATAAAAGTTGAACTTGAATCTGTTTATTTAAAATAATCATTAGATGTCTTATTTGATTTCTTTTTAAATAGTGTTTGTTAACAGTTGATCATAAAGTATTCAAAATAATAATAACAGGATCAAGAGAAATAGATAAATGTTGAGCAATATTGCGCATTTTTGGATAAAATGGTGTTACTTTTATTTACGCACAATGTTAGGTCATTCCTAGCTTTCTCGGTTTTAAATATTTACCTGATCATTTGTTAAAGTTATGTAAACTTAGACAATATCAGTGCGAATAGCAACTTTTGTTTAATATCAGGGTTGACAATTTTCAGGGCTAAAAAGTCAGTCTTAGATTTTCAAAAAAAACTCAATATGTAAAATAACTTTTTTTCTTAAAGGTGCGATTTCTGGAATTCCATACATAAAAATATAAAGATAACAATTTACCCATTAATTTTATTAACTATAATGGGGTAGGCCCGCGGGCTGGATCTAGCCTGATTGTAGAAATTTTCGGTACGCAGCGTATTTTTAAAATTCAAAAAAATTACAAAAAAAAAAAAATAGAAAACCATTACGCCGAAGACTTAAACATTTAGAACACAGTATATTTATAAGTAAAACGGTTTCATTTAACACTAAACTAAATTTTTCCAGACCGAAAGAAATTTTCGTCACAATTATAAAATTCAATTTAAAAGTTGGAAATAGCAATTTTCAATGAATTATGTACAAATAGTTGTTAAACGTTATTTAAAAACTTCTAAAAATTGAATGAAATTCTTGAAAATATATTTGAATTAAAAGCAAGTTTTTAATTTTTTGTTATTTGTGGACTCTACTTTATTTTAATTTTCTTAATTTCATTACTGCAATTTGCTTTTTTAAGATTTGTATCAAATATTATCTATGTTAAAAAATTTCTTTAAATATCTTAGTGGTACTAAAACATTTTCTTAGATCGAAAGTTTCAAAACATTTTAGAATACGAGCAGTCTATACAAAAAAAGCACAATAAGAAAGCAATGGAAATCTAACTAGCAATAAAAGACTTTTTGCATATTTGCTTCTTTCTTCGAATTTGTGACTTACCCATGCATTTGCAGCATTAAAAACTTCAATTTCTGACGTGGTGTGTAGATTTGAACTTGAAAGTAAACCAAAGATCAAAGCATAGTCAAGTTTTAAAAAGCAATTGGTTTCAACAAACACACTAAACCATCTACTTAGATACTCTTTTGTAAATTTGTCTAAACAAATCAATTTAAAAGTTTGTCGATAAGTAATAATCTTTTTGAACCTGATTTTTAAGTCTTTGAAGTTTTTTTCATATATGCATATATCGTTTTCTAAGTTATTGTTAAATAAAATATTCAACATTTTCAGAGCTTCTATAAAGTTATTTTCATCGAGTAGAAACTGTTCTGTAAATTTTAATTTATTATTTTTTCTTGTTACACATTGTAATATTTTTTCTACATTAATAACTACTAAAGTCATGGTTGATACTCATTATTTCAAATTTTTTTCAAGTTTTCCAAATTTCTTCAAGGTTTTCTAAATTTCATCTAGGTTTTTCAGATTTCATTCTAGGTTTTTGAAAGCACATCTTTTTTTGATAATTTTCAGTAATAAGTTATTATTTATCAAAAAGAAACGCTGTTTAAAAGATAAAAATTACCTAAGAATTACTGTAAGTATTGCAATTTATTTTATTATGTTGGAACCTTTATCAAATTCTTCTAAGATGGTTGCTTTAAAGCTGTTATGTTAGTTCAATATAAAACAACAAAAATCTAATTAAATTTTCTTATTTTCTTATTTTCTATTTCCAACGTGTTTTATTTAAAACATTGTAACAAATGATTATTTTAAACTTATATAATTGAAATAATTAATTCAAATAATTTGTTTTTTAAAACAAGAACCAGACCTAGATGTAAATGCTAGAAGTGAAATAAAATTTAACAAGTATGCAGAACTAAAATTTGTTATAGCTTACTATTTTTTTTATTTCTACTAGTTTCTTTTGACACCTTTTTTCACAAGAATTTTTAAAGTAAAATTTAAATGTTCTTCCTTAATAGATTATTTAAACTCTGTGAAAAACCAATTTAATTTAACGAAAGTAATAATAGAAAAAACTTTTAATGAGGCATGAATAAGTTACTAAAACAATGATAAAAAATAGCAATATTTAGACTATATACTTTTATTATAATTACTTAAGATGGATCTATTATCAAGGGATAGTTAACCATAACTTTGGTTTAAAAAAGTTACTGCTTGATTGAAAATGAAAGTTCGTATACTAACTAATGATGGTCTTAGTAGGAGCACTTTAAAGTTTCAGGGTGATCCATTGAGTTATTATGACGTCACAACGAAATCATTTTTTTGGCAGAACAATTGTGTTTTTACGAAGTTACTGCATGTATGGTAATAATAGATCGTTGACTCACTAATAATGACCTTATTAGGAGTGCTTCAAAGTATCAGGGCGATCCGTTGAGTAAGTATGACGTCACATCAAAACCTTGTTTTGAGCTTGATTAATCTCGTTTGTGGTAAATACAGAGGTTGTGTATAACAATCAAGTACATTTATTGATTTTAGAAAATTATACTTGAAAATTAGGAAAAAATACTTTTTAGAGCATAAAGTCCTGGTTTTAGATCTCTTAAGCACAAAAATATGGACAAAAAGCAAATCAGAAGAAAGTCTGGCGAAGATTTGGATGATTAAGAATATTAATGATTAAGATTATTCTATTTGGATAAGGTTTTGTAATATAAAAAAGTAAATGTCTGTTGAAGCTGAAATTAAAGCATTAGTTGAGTCCTCCAAAGTTGGGAAACAGCTGAAAGAAAAACTGATTGCCATTGGAAGTAAGAAGGACAATGAATTTAGTTGTTTTCAAGCTGAGATGCTTAAATTGAAGGAAGATTATAATGAAAAAAGTAGAATTATTGAAAATAACAGTGATCAGATTCAAAAAGATGAATTCAGCAGTAAGAGAATAGACAATATAGAAAATAGAATTACAGAATTACAAAAAAGTTTCTCAGAATTTAAGTCTGATTTTTCTTCTAAATTTAACAAGTTTGAAACTAAATTCTCCAAATATGCTGATGCTATGCAGAAAAGTGAACCAACAGAAATTATCACAAACATTAGTACCAAATTAAATTTAGTAGCAGAAAAAAATAGAGGCTGAAAATGGACAAAAACTGAAAGAAAAAAAGGCTTTAAATGTAATAATATTTAACATTCCAGAAAGTAAAAATCCAACTCATAATACACTAGAAAGTTGCAAAAATGATCTAAAATTATTCAACAAGTATTAGGAGAAAATAAAATGAAAAAAGAAGAGTTTAAGTCACTTAATCGAGTTGGTAAAATTGCAGCTAACAAAA
This sequence comes from Thalia democratica, assembly GCF_965202585.1. Classification (NCBI taxonomy): domain Eukaryota; kingdom Metazoa; phylum Chordata; class Thaliacea; order Salpida; family Salpidae; genus Thalia; species Thalia democratica. The sequence goes on from NW_028139246.1 coordinate 46,069, forward strand.
TCAGACAATTATAGTCAAATTAAACAATTTAGCATCCAAACACAGACTGTTAAGACTGAGAGATTTGAAAATGTTTAATGGTGAAATTGAATCAAAAATATACATCAACCCTGACAGAACTCTCTTGGAAATTGAAGCTTTCAGAACATTGAGAAAAGAAGTTAAAATAAAGCAAGCCATCGCTGATGAGAAAAAATTGGACATAAAATATGTTATAAGGAACAACAAGATAGTTGAACTGACAAAACAGCCCTTTCGTTACCACTCCCAGGACATCTGGGATTAGTAAAGGAAATCGTGAGTCAACGGGTATAAATTTATTAAGTGATAGGATTAATTTTAACACTAACAAGTTTTCCTATATAAATTGTAACATCAACTATTTAAAAGTTTGTTACACTAATATAAGATTTGTTTTAAATAAATTTTATATTTTAGAGAACTATATAAATTTGAATAACATTGATTTTTTTTTTGACTGAAACATGGTTGACTAATAAGGTCAACGATGCCACAGTGTGTCCTTTTAACTATAACATTTATTGAAGTGATAGGTCTAGTAGGGGTGGAGGTGTTGCTAACCTTTTCAAAAATTCGCTTAAAGTTATTAAAGTTAAAAACGATTCTCTCTCTACTAGCAACATCAATTTTGAATACCTATGTGTAGATGTAATTTTAAAAAAGATGAAATTAAGATTTTGTTGTGACTACCTTCCTCCACTGTCTGCTAGATGCGCACTGACTGTTCAAAATGTAATCAAAATGATTAAAATTGTTTTTCCAAAAGAGTGTTCTTTTTATGTTCTTGGTGATTTTAATATGCCAAATATAGATTGGAGGATTCCTAGCACAGATTTCAATAAACCCCATGAGTGTTTTCTTAATTTTTGTACAGACAATTTTTTAACCCAAGTAATTGAAAATCCAACCCATAAGAATGGTAACATTCTCGATCTCATAATTTGCAATCATTTTGGTCTAGATAGAATCACATCACACTCAACTAATTTTCCATTAACAAACACTTGTGATCATAACTTGCTTTCACTAACAATTAAAATTGAAAACAAAATAATACCTATTGCTAAAGAAGTCTCATATGACTATAAAAACGCAAATTTGAAAGCATCAATGATTTCCTGTCAAAAATTAATTGGACCTCTTTATTTAAAATTCAGAAAATCTCCAGCATTTCTACGATCAATTCATTAGCTCAATTCAAATCTCAATCAAACGTTTTGTTCCAATTTATTCTAAAAATAACAAAAGTAAAAAATATCCATCTCATATTAAAAAGTTATTAAAAGAAAAAGCGAATCTATACAAAAAAAGTAAGACAAATAAATAACTTTTGATAAAATACAAAAACAAGTCTAAAGAATATCAATTAGCTGTTAAAAAATACAACTTTGAATATGAAAAAAAATTCTGCAAAAACCAAATTTAAAAAAGTTTTATAGCTACGTGAAATCTAAACTTAAGTTAAATAATTCCATACATCTCTTATATGATAATGATACAAACAAAACAGTAACCTCAGATTTTGAAGTAGCAACACTTTTTAACATAAATTTTCAAAAAGTTTTTAAAAAGACGAGAGTTACCAGTCTTTTAAGCTACCCAAAAGAATTGTAGTAAAATGCAAAATTTTTTCATAGCCTATGAAGACATTATAAGTTCAATTAACCACTTAAAAGATAAAATCATAAGAACGCCAGAAAACATTCCACCCTATTATATCAAGCATGTTATCCAATCGATAATTTTTCCACTTTCATTAATATTTATTTGCTCTCTAGAACTATCTGATGTTCCTAAACAATGGAAAACATCTTTTATTATTCCTGTGCACAAGAAAGGTAATATACACGATGCATTAAATTACAGACCAATATCTCTAACAAGTGGCTTTTCAAGAATTGATGAACATATTGTATCTGTAAAAATTCTCAATCACCTCTTTGATAACAAATTATTAACTAACAAACAGTTTGGTTTTGTTCCAAACCGCTCATCAACCATTCAACTGTTAACATGCTTACATTCTTGGTTAGTTCCTTATCTCAAAAATGAATTTACTAAAGTAGTTTATACGGATATTCAAAAGCCTTTGATTCAGTATCACACAAAAGATTATTAAAAATTTAAATCAGTATGGGCTACAATAAAGCTTAATTGATTGGTTTGATAACTTTTTAAATAATAGATCACAAAGAGTACTCATCAATAATACGCTTTCTGACTCTTTAACAATCTATAGTGGATTACCACAAGGTGGTGTAGTTGGTCCCCTTCTCTTTTTAATTTATATTAATGATATTTGTTCAAACATTGATATTAAAAGTCAGTTAAGCTTATTTGCAGATGATGCCAAAATCTTTAGTCAGTCAAATACTTCATTACAACTATCTTTAGATAATATTTACATATGGTTAAAAACAAGAAAACTAAACTTAAATCCTAGCAAATTTAAAATTCTAACCATTAACAAAAAAGAATCTTCTCCAACTGACCTCTTAATCAATAACATCGAGTTACCAGAAATTAAAGTTTTTAAAGATTTAGGAAATTATATTTCCAAAGATTTAAAATGGAATGAACATATCAACTAGTTATATAAGATTGCAAAAACTACATGTTATCAAATATTAAAAAGTTTAAAACTAATTCTGCTTTAATTCTGACAAAACTATTTAAAACATACGTTCGCCCTTAACTTGAGTTTAGTACCCAAATTTGGTCACCCCATTTAAAAAAGGATATTAACAAAATTGAATCTGTGCAAAGGAGTTTTACCCGTCATATTTGTAGTCGTTGCAACATATCTTACAGGTCATATAATGAGAGAATGATTAAATTTGGCTTGAAATCACTGGAATATGGAAGATGGGAATTTGATTTATTAACTCTTTACAAAATTATCAATGGCAAATATAAAAATTTTTTCAACCAGTTTTTTAATTTTTCCCAAAATAAATTAAATATCAACTAAGAGGAAATAATTTGAAAATAAAATGTAAACATGATTTTCAAAACAGTCAGTGGCAAGGCGCATTTTTTCACAGAGCAAAAGCTATGTGGAACAGACTACCTCAGGATATAGTATCTTGTGAGAGGGTAGAACAATTTCGTTTAAAAGCTAAAAAGATTTGATTTAAATACGATAAATACCAGTAAAATTCACTAATTTTTCACTGTAAACAAAGAAATAATATTCGTTTCCTACGCCTCCCCCCCTATAAACTATTAGTTTACTTATATATTTTGTAGTTATGAATTTCGTTTTATAAGCCATGATTTTAGACAAACTTCTTTACTGTGTGTACTAAGTAATATATAAATTTAAATTTTTTGAATTAAATTTTCAATTTAGTTCATTTGTTTATCATATTGTGTTTAACTTTGTGTTTTCATTTAAATTATGTTTGTATATATATATTTAATTTATCTTAAAGTTTTGAATATAAGTTTATTTCTTTTTCTCTTTTTGTGTGTCCTGTTTAAGTGGCTCAGGTTTTGATGCCTGAGTCCAGCATTGCACAATAAACAATATAATAATAATAATTACGATGGCAATAGTGGCTTGTCAATCCGTATTGGTTTCAAAAATCTTCGAGAGACCTACTTATGATTTAAATATACTAAAACTTTTTATTATTTTCTATTTATTTGAATTTTCAAAACTATTTATTTTTAACTAACCGCAAGCAATTAAGCATCCTTCATATTCAACCATGTCCTGACGTTTATAAATATAGAGATAGAATCACCCAAGAAGAGGAATTTAAAGACAGTAAAGCTGCTACAAAAAAAAAAAAAGAACTGACAACACAAACTTAACTACCTATATCCTGCCAACAAATGATGTCAATACAAGAAAGTACAAAACTGCACACATTAGAAAAAAATGTAAGCAATACTGGCTTTATAGAATTATTGATTTTTTAAAATTATTTATCATTTAAGATTGAATATATTTAAAAAATTCCCAAGAAGTTTTAATGTTACAATACTTGAGAAGTATCATCAAGTATTCAGGATTTCTCACCAAAACTTTAAGACACGTGTACCTGATGAGAGGAAATCTAACAATATACTTGACCCTTTTAACTTTTTATTTAAAAGTACAGCTTGTTTCTTCAAGAGTTGAAACTAAGACAGTAAAAGAGATATTGACCAATCTACTCAATACTCCGAATTATACATTTAAAAGTTAAAAGTTTAGACATAACTTTATATGTTAATAACAGTTATAAACATAACTATTTCTTATATTATCTATAACTTAACAATTTTTTTATTAATTTACAGTAGCTTGATATTACTAAATCATAATAATTAAAAATAATTAACAGGTTCTGCGTTTTTTCCTTAAAAATAACATAATAATAAAAAAAACAACACTTACTTTTAAAAAGATTAAAATCATTTAATAAAAAAGTATTTTTTAAAACAATTTATCTAGAGAAAGCAATTAAAATGTTTGAATAAAAAGATTCTTAACTACTAAAATTGAAATCAGAGACTAGTTTTAAAAAAGTGAACATTGTTTACAAAAGTATTTTCAAATAAAATTATAAATAATAATAAAGTGAATTTCTTGAATTTAATCTGGAAGGTCTTGACTTAAGGCTTACTGCACTAAAACTGACTTTTTCTCAACATACTCATACAATTTTTATTACAAGTACAAGTAATGGTTTTATTTCTCATGACTATAACTTAATGGTAATGACTTTTACTAACTATGAAATTTAACGGAAAATTAATGTTAAAACATTAATGTTTCCATTAAAAAAAAGTTAGCTAAAACTACAAATTTAAAAGTCATAAAACCTATAATTATTTTAATTTTTTTAATACTTCAAACATTATCAGCTAATTCATATTTAATGCAAACACAAATAAATAAAACACTCTCCTCAAATTTTTCTGTGATAGTTTATACGTATTACACTACTGTATAAGTTTTTACCTAGCTTTCATTATGTTTTCTTGTACAGATTTATCATTCTTTTAATTAGTTTGTAAATAAACTCAACAAAGAAGATATATTCATTTATGATAAAATCTTGCTGAATTGAATCTACAATGCCTGTGAATAAATGCCCTCTTGAGTGTTGCACATATGAAACACCAGACGTTGATGCTTCTGTAGCTGCTTCTTTACTTATCATTCACAACAACGTTCACATTAATGCAAATTCTTCAAAACCAAAGCCTCCAAAAATTGACCGTCCTCGAATAGGGAGAGACTGCAATGAAGAGGATCAAACACACTATTGCAATGATGGATTATTCTAAATCTGGGTATGTCATATTTCCTAGCACAATCTCTATTATTTAGTAGATGTTCTGCAACTGAAGATCTTTTTGCTGCGTTTTTGTTGCTATTGTCTTAATTTCAGGTTCTTGTTCGATGAATTTCAATACAAAAGCAGGTAGATGACCTTTTATCCTGGTTTTTAAGTGCCTAGAGGTCTGACCGATATAGCTCTTTTCGCAAGAGCAATTAAACTTGTGCACTACACAACTTTTGTCTTGGTCTGGTATCGGGTCCTTCAACTGCACTTTTAATAAAGATTTTGAAAGAAATATACTCTTGGGAAGCACTTGATTGTAAGATGTTTTTGTTAAGTCTTTTAGTTTGCTTTCAAATACTCGTGATTTTTCTCCAATATAAGGTAGTTTTAATATTGCTGGAACTTCTTCGGTCCAAATAGCCTAGGTTGATTTATGTTATTGTGGTGTGATTTTATCACCTTCTTAATCAAATCTGGTGGGTAACCATTTTTTATTAAAATTTCTTTTATTCTATCAACCTCTGAATGAAGTAATTCTTCGAACAGATTCTGTATGCTCTATGGTACAGCGTTTTGATTAGGTTTTACTTTTCGTTTCTTACTACAAAACGATTGGTAGTGTAAGTATTGCCCAGTGAAAGGTGGTTTTTCTATAGACATTCGTTAAGAAGCTTGTTTTATCTTTTATTATTAATATATTCAGAAATGGCAGCTGGTTGTTCTCTTCTACTTCTCTAGTAAAAGAAAATCTTTCATGTAAAGAGTTTAATTTTTGAAAAATAGCTTCATTTTCACTTTCTGTTTTGGATATAACCAAATAATCGTCGACGTATCTTATGTAGACAACCTGTGAAGACAAGTCGTCAGCAATTTTGGATTCTAAATATCCGATAAAAATATTCGCTAGAGTAGGACCCAAAGGTGACCCCATGGCTACGCCGTCTATCTGACTGTAAATTGTATTGTTGAAATTAAACTGTACATCACTCGTTGCTATTTTCATCAGCTTTATAAAGTTGTTCTTCTTTAAATTAGGTTTTCTTATTTCATATAATTTGTCAGCACTTATCTTAATTGATTCTTCTAGTGGTACATTTGTAAACAATTGCTATTACGTCAAAAGATGTTAAAACTGTATTAGTTGATTTAGCATGTCTGATCTTTCGATAACTTCAAAAGAGTCTTTTACAACGAATTGTGAATAATAAGCTAAACTGGTTCTAATAAAAATTAAGAAATCTGGCTAATTTGTGATTGTGGAGACTTGATCATCGACAAAATAGGTTTAAAAGGAATATTTTGGTTTATGTAGTTTTGGAAGGCCATACATCCTTGGCCTAATTGAACCAATAGGTTTAATGGCCATAAAAACAGATTGTTCTATTTATTGTTATTTAATTTTATCAATTTTATAAAAATTTACAAAAACTCAAACTTTAAAATGTTCAGGCTTTTTTGTTTCTCCAGGATTTTATTTTGTCTAAATTTTTCAAATCCCAGGTTTACTCAGGTTTCCAGGTAAAGTGGTAACCTTGTAAACTGTATACTATAGAAATGTTTTTAATATAGTTTATTGTACTTTGACTTAAAACAATATAACTAAATAAGTGCTTTTATAACTTTGAATGGCGAAATAAGTTTGAATTTAATTAACCTTTTTGAATATAGTTATAAAATTTAACTTCGGCATTTTCTTTATAACTTTTCATACTCTTCTCTTTGACCAACCAGAGAAAACGTTGACCCTTTTTGTTAAAATCAGACCTGTTTTAACATACGATGTTGTTATAAAAAACTATTTTAACAGAAAATACTTCAAATATTTAGTTAGTTTAGTATAGGGTTTCCTAAGGTGGGCGGTACCGCTTTTGGGGCGATTTTAGTAAGTTAGGGGCACAATAAGTGGGGTGGAAGAGGGGAGCGATTTCAAAACATTGAAACTTTACAATATATACTTGAGTTAACATGAAGTGCAAAAAAAGTCTTAGGTGTATTTATGGTAATTTTGAAATTTACAGAAATATTCTTAAGTTGCAGATGAAGAGCAAACAAAAGTCATAGGTGTTTTAAATGGTAAACTTTTTGGAGGAGGCAATAGCCTTTTTTTATTGTTCAAAGGGGGCAATTTGAAAAAAATGAAACTCTGGTTTAGACAAAGTATTATATACAAAAAATCAAAGAAAAATTAAATAAATATTTAAAAGTAATAAAGTGTGAAATTAGCTTGACCGCAAATTACAAGAATTTTTTAAAAATGTCTACAATTTAAACCTTTTTATTTTTTTATTTTTATAGCTAATTATTTTTTTTTTCTTTTATGGAGAACGGGATTTGCTTTTAACTTAAAAAAAAACATTGGATTGGGGTTAGGTTATTTGAGTTGGGCCACTTTGAAAAAAGCGGGTTTTTTTTTATTGAATTTTCTTATTTTATCAATTTAAGTAATAAAGAAGGAGTACAATAATATTCTTTTTAATCTACTTATTATTTTGTGAATAAACGTCTAGAACTTTTTTTTTACTAACTGTCAATATTTTGTACAATTTGGCCAAAATTGGGTTTTTTTATTATTTTTTTTATTTTAGGAGTTTAAGTTAAAATTCCTAAAAAATCTTAATTAAGGGCAAATTGTACAAAGTATTGACTGTTAGTAAAAAAAACTATAGCCGTTAATTTACATATTATTATTGTAAGTTTATTGTCATACGAAGGACCCAGGCATCAAAACCTAGGCCACTTATACAGAAAGACATACAACAAAAAGACAAAAATAAACCAAAATTCTACATAAAAAAAACTGAGTTTAACAAATTAAAGTTTAAAATTAACATAAAAACACAAAAATTATAACACAAAATTTATAATTCCGGTGCTTCCGAAAAGAGAACAACAATATCCTACTTCAACTTCACCCGAACAAATGGTTTCACTCCAAAAACTGGTTTCACTTTCATTCAGACAACTGGCTTCACATTATTTGAACAACTGGTTCAGCCTTCATTTAAGTAACTGGTTTAACTTTATCCATACAAATAGTTTCACTTTTGTTAGGAGAGCCTGCTTCATATTTACTTTCAAATCTTTAATACTCAGATGACTCAGCGTTTGTTGGAGTTTCGTAGTAGCTGATAAATGTTGAGAACACTGACTATAAACAAAACTCAAAAACCCAAGGCCCCAAGCACTTTAACAGGCCAATTAACTATGTATTAAAGAACAGGTTTTGTTATACACAAAGGAAAGGCGCCGCTAATAAAATAAAGCTATAGGTTAAACCAAATTAAACAAATACAACCAGTGGTTAATGAAGAAATAACAAAAAAAAATTTCTTATGAATTTTGCTGACAAAATATTTATTTAAATTAAACTTTTTTAACCTTAACCGAAAATGCTCAACTTTTTTACAAGAAACTAATTCGTTTGGAAGCTTGTTCCATAATTCAACTGAACGATAAAAAAAGAATTATGCTAAACATTATTATTGAAATTATGACTGCATAAAAATTTTTTGTTGTTACCTCTCGGTAAATAAGTACATTTATGAGGTTCGAAAATAGACTGTGAATTAACTGTAGTTTCACTATTAATTAGTTTGAAAAAAGTAATTAAGTCAAACTCAATTCTTCTATACTCTAAAGACTTAATACCAAGTTTTGAGAGTCTATCAAAATAAGATGTGTATGAAATGTTGCAACGGTTGAAGACTATTCTTGTATATTTTCTTTGAATGGATTCAAGATGGTTAATATGCAAGTATGGAGACTAAATTTGTGTGTTGTATTCTAACTTAGGACGAATGTAAACAAGATAGTTTTTTTTACAATGTTTATATCTGTAGATTTAAAACTCTTTAAAACTTGATAAGAAATAGTTGATGCAATTTGATAAACGTAATTGATATAGTGGTTCCATTTTAGGTTTTCAGCAATAAAAATTCCCAGATCTTTAAACACTTTAGTTAAAGGTAACCTTATGTTGTTTATTCTAAATTCAGAAGTGATACTAGATGTATTATTTTGAATGATTAGAACCTGACTAGGATTTAAAAATAGTTTTATTTCTTTTAGCCAATGATAAATTTTATCCAAAGATTTTTGTAGAATTGTGTTAGAATGGCTAAAATTTTTTGTATCGTCTGCAAAGAGATTTATGTTGCTATCAACATCTACTTCTAAAGCTATATCATTGATATAAATTATGAATAAAAGTGGGCCAATAACCCCTCCTTGAGGCACTCCACTGAAAACAGGTAAAGACTCTGAAAAAGTGTTACCAATAACTACTTTTTGGTTTCTGTTTTCAAGAAACTCTTTGAACCAGCTAACTAAACTTTTATGAATTTTGTATTGAGTTAAAGTCTTTTTAACAGTTTAAAATGGGATACAGAATCAAAAGCCTTTTTAATGTCTGTGTAAATAACTTTAGTTGACTTTTTGCTTAGAAATGAAACCAACCATGAGTGTAAGCAATTAAACAGTTGATAACTAGATGATCGATTAGGTAGAAAACCAAACTGTTTATGTGAAATTAGCTTATTTAAAAAAAGATGATCAAGTATTTTCAGAGAAATTTTATGTTCGAAAATTCTAATAATCTTTAATAAGAAGATTTATAAAAATAATATTTTTTTTACTCAAAGTCATAAAATAAGAAAACTCATAAAAAACCCAATTTTTCTTACACAGGTCCCACTCAAAAAACCAAACCCGAATCATATAGTTTTTTTTTAATTAAAAGCAAGAAACGTTCTCTAAAACAGTGGTCGGCACGCTACTTCAAATCCGAGAACCCTAAATCAAAAATTAAAATTCTGTGCACCCAAATTTACACTCTTTAGCGCCGCTAGTGTTTATGAATATGTTAACACTTTTAATCGTTTTTTTTACTAATAATTTTGTAACACCTAGTTAGTTTTAACACGCTAACTTTAAATTTACCAGTTCACCCTATCCATGTCTAGGCTAATAATGGAAAAGTTTTCACATAATGTAACAGAACAGAACTAGTAGAGTACAAAAATGGTCGTTTTATTAACAGCAAAATGGTCAATTAGAGATCAAGGTTGAATATGTCTTAAATGTAGAAAGAATTAAAAAAAAAAACATTGTTTTAACTTCTGCGCGAAATAAAAAATCATGTACACGAAAATAAGTTTCATGCACCCTAACAGTCTCGTGCACCCTAAAAAAAATTTCATGTAAACTAGTGTGCACCAGTGTACACCGTGCCGACCACTGCTCTAGAACATAAAAAAAGTTAATTAGTTATTAAGATAAGGAAAACAATTAAGTTTAAAATTTGGACATTTTTTTAAAAATTCCTAAAATCCCGGTCAAGCTAACTTCACACTCGTTTTTTAGTTTAAGTTATTTTATACAAAAAAAAACATAACACATTTTAAACGAAACAATATAGTTTTTAATACACTATGTAAATTTGATATTATTTAAAAAACTTCAGTCAGATACTATAAATTTACATGAAAAATACAATATAGTCGTATTAAAAAATTTATAACTGAAATAAAAACATATAAGTAAGATTATCATCAATATTAACCAGCTTGTATTTAAGTATTTTGATGGTAAACCAACATTTTTTGTTTGTATAACATTGATTTTTTGGAGATAAAAACTAACTAAAAACTACTATTGCCACAAATATAATTTATTTAAACGAGTTTTAAATTGTTGAGAATAAAATATTTAAAAAATTTTAATAACATTTGTTGGTAAGACAAAAAATGCTGGCGTTATTGTTTTATCAAAATATTTAAACTTTAAGCAATATATTAAAAAAAAGGATAATGCTTCATTACATTTTTCAGTGACTAAAAAATGAAAAAAAGTATTATCAATGGATATAACTTGATTTCTCGCCTAAAAATAATTTTATTAGTTTTTTGCTTCAAATCTTTTAGGAGAAATATAACCTAAAATTTATGTGTAGCAAATATGTGACCTAAGTATAGGTAAGCTTTCTATGAGAAATTTAAATCATTTTTACTTTTAAATTAAAACCTTAATAACAGCTTGCAGTTTTCAAAACATTAACATATAAATATGACAAAGTTCTGATTTATCAAACAGTTATTCTATTTTTTTATAAATGCTAATTTATGTATTAAAAAAAATATATAACAATACATACAGGTAATAAAAGTAATTTTGTTTATAGTTAAGGTTTAAAATTTGAGGATAAATAGTTTAATTATTTAGTAATTTAAAACTTTAAACTAAAATTTATCAAAATTGACTGCAATCAAACTTATGTTATGTACTTTGAGAATATAAGTCAAAAAAAGTATATCTATTGTTTAAATTGATTTTGTAAAATATTTGTTACTAAATACTAAAAAATCTAATTGTCGACTGTATACTACCATAACAAAAAGGAATTGTTTTTAAATAGTAAAAAATAATTTTGCTCTTTCGTTTTTTTGTAACATTTTTTTCCTAAATTTTAATAATGTTTACAATCAAAACCTATTATTTAATCATTAATTACTATTTTCTTTAAATAAGTAGGCAACAGTTTGCAGTTTTATTTTGATAACTTGAATAACTTTAACAAACCTTTTGTAAGATTTATTTATTTCTTTTTCCATCGTGAGTATTTTTTTTATCCTCAAAGTAAGTAATGAGGATTTTAAACACTGAAAGTTTTGTATTCCAACTTATTAAAATAACTCTGTTAAAATGTTAAACTAAATAAAAAAATTAAGTAAAATTATTTTAATGTCGTTGTTGAGTAATCAAAATGATACAGACAGTTTTTTTATTGTATAATTTAACTCTAAAATACTAAAGAGAATACATCATGCTTAAACACGTGCTGAAGTCTGCTTTAGTTTAATTACATTATAAATAAAGAAAAAATTATCTTTGTAACCAACGTAAAAAAGAAATTACTTTTATTATTAACAATATAGTTGTATTCTTTTTTGAAAACATAACTAAATAAGAAAATTAGATTGAATAAAAGTGATACTAAATAATACTAAATGTTATTCTATATAAACTAGGCATGACAATGAATAAACATGTTGTTTTAGAACCATGTAAACAACATTAATAATAAATAAAATACTTTAGAATATTTTAATAAACGTAATTAAAACCTTACAACAAAACTAACCTTAAGAGAACATACTTAAAGAAATTTATAAAAGAATGTTTCATATAACTATCTAGAACTTGAATGAAAAAAAATATCATTTAAAAAATAATTTTACAATAAACATTAAAATAATATAAATGTCTAAATGAGCTACACATTAGCAGCAGCAATATTGTCTAGAATGATGTCAGTGAAAAACTCAGTATACATATAGCTGAACATAGCTTAATAATTTTCTCCTAACTGTAATTTGCTTCTACATGATTAAGCATTCAATTAGATAGAACAACAGTGTAAAGTAAATGGTATTTAAATACACTTCCTCTTCCTGCTATGTATCTCTCACTATTTGCTCAAAGAAAATCTCTACTTCCTCTTGTTATACTTTTTTTCTAGTAGAATAGTGAGGAAAACTATATATATATATATTTATTTTATTTTATAACTACAACTTTCCCTAAATCTATTAGATAAAAACAATAATTATAAAAAATTCAAAACCATACAAAAAGTTAAATTTGTCTTAAATACTAGATAAAAGAATTTGTAAAAAAACCTTTAAATACATATTGTTTTAAAGCTTAAAAGTACTAACTTTTCTAAATCTTTTTCAGATAATAATTAGTTTTCAAAGATTTTCAATAATCAGGCTAAATTAGCACCAACATTGTAATAAAAACAACTTTTTCAGTTAAAATTATCATTAAATTATCATGCACATAGAAAACCTGTTTGGTACAAATTCCTAATGCTACTCAGGATTTTTTAACTGGTCTTTGATCTCTTAGTTATTATTAAATATTGTCTTTTTCTATTGTTCTACTAATATTCAAGAGCCTAACATAAAATTTAACATGACTCACTGTGACTTAAAAATGTTCACTACCTTTTGTGCTTGTTTGTACTCATACACTGTCAGTACCTTATGACTTATTTGGACTTATATTTTGTAAGTTCTATTTTGGCTTTGGTGACTAAAAATTTTTAGTTTTATTTGACTTTATGGTTTCACAGGGATAAAACCTACCCTTTATGGCTTTTTTACTTAAACTTTGTCACCTAAATTCTGTAACTAAAAGACTTGAACTGTATCTTTCTACCTTTTTGTTTTACTTTGACTAAAACATTGTCACTTACTTTCTTCATTTTAAAAACTTAAAACATGTTAATACTCTTTAAGTTTTATTATGTATTGTATTCCTCCTATACAACTTTTATCAACATTGCCTCTTATTACCTTATGGTTTTTAAACTTCTTTTGTCCTTCTGGTTATGATTAAACCACAAAGGGCAGAGAGTAAATGTATTGTTGCATTTTAAAGTTTAAATATAAACTTAATAAAAAAATTCTCTAAATCTTCTCTTAAATAAAATGCACTAAATAGTTAAAATGACAAAATATAACAATATGAGATAAAATGTAATAAATAATACATTGAAAATAAAAAGTTATACACTAGAAGAATTTATTTTGATAAATTTTGACTTGGTCTTATTCAGCTGTTATCTAGTAGACTGGTGATTGTTAATTAGATCAGTAGTCTTTAAGGTGTACACCGGTGCACACTAGTGTACACAAAATTATTTTTAGGGTACATGAAAACTTTAGGGTGCACAAAACTGACTTAGAGGTACAAAAAATTTTTAGTGTGTTTAAAAGAGGTAAAGTTAATTTTATTTGTTTAGTCAAACGATAAATTCAACATTGTGTTAAGATTCAGCCCTGATGATTTTTTTGAATTTACTTTATTAGCTCTTCTACTAGTTGATTATTTTAGTATTCTCAAGGCTGAAATTAATTTAGTTGAACAATTCTTCTCTAGAATTAGCAGACAAGTTGTAATGAAAAAAAACAACAGTGATCTCTTATAATAACTTTAAAAATTGGTGAGATGAGGACCTTCTTTTAATCAGCCACAAACAAGAGGGGAAACATAAAACCTATAAGATTTCCAAGATGTTAGTTAGTTTTTTTAACTAATTGTTATTTTTCAATTTTTTTTTAAACTTTAATATCTAAATAATTAACTTTACAACTAATTTTAAACGCATTAAGATAGAAATCATACAAAGTAAAATATATATAGCATCAAGTAAAACTGGGTTGCAACTCATTCTTGATATGTGATATAGTAAGGAAAACTCTGTAAAGTTAAAAAAAAAATCTAATTTTCAGGACAACTCAAACTGGTTTAAAATGTTGTACTAACACAGGACAGCTTGGTTAATTTACTAAAAACTGAAGTTATTTTCAAGATTTTTTGAAAATAACAAGCTAATTTCATTTTAATCTTGAATAAGATTTTAATTGTTCAAGTTTTAATATTTTGATTTTTTAACCAATTTTGTTCAAAAACTTGATTTATCTTACTTTAAAAAGTTAGTTGAAAATCTTTATCAATTCATAATATAATATTTAAAAGACTTGAAATAACCTTTTTATGAATTAAGACATTTTAAGATTATTCAATACAGTTTTTACTTAAAATGTTTTTTTAAATCATAATGTGTTTTTTTTCTATTTAAAAGTGGCAACCCTGTAACTATTGCTTAAAACAATTTATATGCTATAAAGGGTAAGATCAATTTGTGAAAATAAAAATAACCATTACTAAACATTTATTGTATATTTTTTTAGTATCAAACCTAAATACAAATAATGTATTGATATTAAATTTCAATTTTAGTTTGAATTTAAAATCTATATCCTTATAAGTAAAGTTACAGGTTTTTAGTGAACTTTAACTTTTGTTAGTGTTAGAGTAAACTATCACTACTTTGTTAATATGTACTAAGAAATATACTTTTTTAAGGTTTAAATAGCTTTACATTTACTGTACTTTTCTAATGTTTTAAATTAACTCATCTTTTCTAAAGGAAAATGTTGTTAAAAATAACTTTGTTTATATTAGTGTGTTTGTTCTTTTTGAACTAGTGAATGAGAAAATTGGAAAAGTATCTTGTTAAATTTATACACAATAGCGACAACTTTAAGCTTCTCTCAAGTTTTGTGTTTTTTTTATGAATAGTTCTGGTTGGCTTCTTTTTTTTTTCTTGAAAACCTTGGCTAGTTTTAATTTTTTTTCTCTAATTTCAGACTTTTTTTTTGGCTTCCAATTGTGTTTTTCTTAATTTAAAAAATAATATGCAGTTTTAAGTGTTTTTAATAAAACAAAACGACATACTTTTTTTTAAACTTGATTGTTTTTATTTTAAAATATGAACTAAGTTTTTTGTTAGTTTTACAGTTGCCAAAAATTTGGAATCCTAGAACTTGTCAGTTTAAACTTAAAAACTTGGAATTTGAAAACTTTTGATTAAATCTTAAGTTTTGAACAACAAAATTACTAAATCAACCTGGAATTTTAAAGTCTTTTTTCATGTGAAAAAAAAATCCAAATGGACACAAAAATTTATATATATATAAATACATCTTTTGTTATCTAAAAAAAATTATTTACAGACAAATTATAAAATTTAAACTTTCCTTTTAATGCGGTTATACTGTTGAAGACAGTTTTTCACCTTAAACTTCATTTAATAATAAAAATATACTAAAAACATGTACTCTTAAAAACCTGTTAGAACTTCAAATAACCTTGAAATTTATTTTCTAAGACCTTTTGCAACCTCTAACTTGGAAAATATGTTTCAATTTTTTTGAATCTCAAGATGACTCAGGAAAGTTAAAGATCACTTAGAATAGTTTTTCAACTTAGAATAAAAACCTTTAATTTCAATGATTCAGCCAAATTTTTTATAACTCAGGTTTATATTTGTTTTAACTACACAATTAAAGATATATATTTTAAATTTATGGCTTTTTTTACTTTAATATTTTTTTTAACCTTATAACTATATAATCTTTCAAAATTAGTTAAAAGTGTAGAAAAATTTAAGTTTATTACTAAACAGGTTTGCCACACACTCAGTATAAATAAGTATAGTTAAAAAATTTATCAAATCGTAAGCCTGTTTTTTTTTTGTGTAAAATACAGAATAGTTTTAATAATTATCCTAAATTTCCTAAACATTTTTTATAAAAGTCGAAGCTTATAAATTTATTGAAATAGCTGTATAAAATATATAAAAGCTTATAAAGTGTTTGATTTAACGAACATTTTTTCCTTTCAAGTACTTAATTTTATCTTTATATTTTAACATTAGTTAGTTTTAAACTTGACATTATTTAAAACGCAAAAAGTACAACACATATTATTTAGGAAAAGAAATGAGAAATATCATACTAGCGCAGCATCGGATAAACAAACCAGGACAGTCGGCACATAAGACAAGTGAAAAGATGAACAGAAAATACAACTTTCTATAGACTATGTAGCTATAGAATATGTTAGAGTATGTAACTTTTTTCATTTAACAGTATAGTCAATGTTTCTATTTTTTTTAATGCAAAGTCTAAAATTTTTTCATCTTTAAATGCAATAAATATGTTATTTTTTACATTATACAATATTGTCAATTTTTTTCTTTTAAATGAATTATCTAAAATTTTTATTATCTTTAAATCGATCTTAAAACATTGTTTAAGCATTTCAATGTTTTATTATTTACTTTTATTGGTCTACAATTATTAAGTATTGTATGCCTTTTTTAAATCAAGAAGTTTCAAATGAAGATAGTTGCAACTTTTATTTTCAAATTTTAGTATTAGGTATAACGTAATCAATTTATTTTATAATTGTTTAAGTAAAAACCATTTGGTCTTAAGTCTAAAATGTTTTATTTAAAGAATTACAATTCAATATTTTTTTTAAATTTCAAATTAAAAAATTTGAATTTTTTTTGCATATTTGTTCTACCACATTGCAGGGGCGTGTCTAGACTTTTTTCAAAGGGGTTTCACAATTCTTTTTAGTTCTTAATTTCCCGCTTAAGTACGCATTTCTTAGGTATGCACTGCCAGTTAAGTACGAAGTATTTAGCCAAAAAAGTGTTTGTTTAAAATGCTTTTTTCTGCTTAGAAATAAGAAAAAACATATAAGTAGTAATGGAAAAAAATTATATATTTTTATTTACTAAACTGTACTAAATTTAGATAAATTAAAACTAAAAGAACCGGAAAAAATATATTTATAATAAAAATTTTTTTAAGTAATTTAAACTATAAATATTCGAATGTTACTAAAAAAATGGTTAATTACCTAGGATGATGTCTCACCAATTTCAAGCTGAATTTTTATTAAATTCAATGTTGTTTTTTCTTATAATTATAGGCTTAAAACTTATATTTTATAAATACATAAATAAAACTTATTTATTATAAACCAATAAAACTTAAATATTAACTCCTTTTTTTTTAAACAAAGCAAATGATACACAACTTATAAACATTACTATACTGTAAAATAAAACTAATTAAGTATTTTAATTTATAAGAAATGAATTATTTCTAACTATGTATTTAAATAGCTTGTTGAAAACGAAGTATAATTTTAGATCAAACAAACAATGCTTAAAAAATTGATTTTAAGCCTAAAATCATAGTTCAAAAAGATATTAAACCGATATAATTTCAGCTTGATATTGGTGCGACATTATCCTAGGTAATTACAAAAAAATGTTTAGACTTTTACAACTAAATTAAAAAATCTTTAAATTAAAATTAAATGTTTGCCTAATGGTGCAGGAATTCTGATAATGATTTTTGAATCTCTCTGAGTTAAAAATTTAAAAAAATAAAGAACAAAATTTGTGGCTAACACATATACAAAAATACAACAACTTAAATAAAAAACATTAAACTAGTAATAAATGATAAAAGAATAAAATGGCAGGTCTAAAGATAATTTTGAAAACTCTATAGATTGAACTTTTAAAATTAAAAAAAAATTGAAACATATTTTCCAAGTTAGAGGTTGCAAAAGGTCTTAGAAAATAAATATATATATATAAATTTTTGTGTCAATTTGAATTTTTTTTTCACATGAAAAAAGACTTTAAAATTCCAGGTTGATTTAGTAACTTTGTTGTTCAAAACTTAAGATTTAATCAAAAGTTTTCAAATTCCAGGTTTTTAAGCCTAAACTGACGAGTTCTAGGATTCCAAATTTTTGGCAACTGTAAAACTAACAAAAAACTTAGTTCATACTTTAAAATAAAAACAATCAAGTTTAAAAAAAAAGTATGTCGTTTGTTTTATTAAAAACACTTAAAACTGCATATTATTTTTTAAAATTAAGAAAAACACAATTGGAAGCCAAAAAAAAAGTCTGAAATTAGAGAAAAAAAATTAAAACTAGCCAAGGTTTTCAAGAAAAAAAAAAGAAGCCAACCAGAATTATTCATAAAAAAAAACTCAAAACTTGAGAGAAGCTTAAAGTTGTCGCTATTGTGTATAAATTTAACAAGATACTTTTCCAATTTTCTCATTCACTAGTTCAAAAAGAACAAACACACTAATATAAACAAAGTTATTTTTAACAACATTTTCCTTTAGAAAAGATGAGTTAATTTAAAACATTAGAAAAGTACAGTAAATGTAAAGCTATTTAAACCTTAAAAAAGTATATTTCTTAGTACATATTAACAAAGTAGTGATAGTTTACTCTAACACTAACAAAAGTTAAAGTTCACTAAAAACCTGTAACTTTACTTATAAGGATAGTGATTTTAAATTCAAACTAAAATTGAAATTTAATATCAATATATTGATTGTATTTAGGTTTGATACTAAAAAAATATACAATAAATGTTTAGTAATAGTTATTTTTATTTTCACAAATTGATCTTACCCTTTATAGCATATAAATTGTTTTTAAACAATAGTTACAGGGTTGCCAATTTTAAATAGAAAAAAAAAACACATTATGATTTAAAAAAACATTTTAAGTAAAAACTGTATTGAATAATCTTTAAATGTCTTAATTCATAAAAAGTTTATTTCAAGTCTTTTAAATATTATATTATGAATTGATAAAGATTTTCAACTAACTTTTTAAAGTAACATAAATCAAGTTTTTGAACAAAATTGGTTAAAAAATCAAAATATTAAAACTTGAACAATTAAATCTTATTCAAGATTAAAAAGAAATTAGCTTGTTATTTTCAAAAAATCTTGAAAATAACTTCAGTTTTAGTAAATTAACCAAGCTGTCCTGTGTTAGTACAACATTTTAAACCAGTTTGAGTTGTCCTGAAAATTAGATTTTTTTTAACTTTACAGAGTTTTCCTTACTATATCACATATCAAGAATGAGTTGCAACCCTGTTTTACTAGATGCTATATATATTTTATATTATATGATTTCTATCTTAATGCGTTTAAAATTAGTTGTAAAGTTAATTATTTAGATATTAAAGTTTAAAAAAAAATTGAAAAAGAACAATTAGTTAAAAAACTAACTAACATCTTGGAAATCTTATAGGTTTTATGTTTCCCCTCTTGTTTGTGGCTGATTAAAAGAAGGTCCTCATCTCACCAATTTTTCAAAGTTATTATAAGAGATCACTGTTGTTTTTTTTCATTACAACTTGTCTGCTAATTCTAGAGAAGAATTGTTCAACTAAATTAATTTCAGCCTTGAGAATACTAAAAAGATCAACTAGTAGAAGAGCTAATAAAGTAAATTCAAAAAAATCATCAGGGCTGAATCTTAACACAATGTTGAATTTATCGTTTAACTAAACAAATAAAATAAACTTTACCTCTTTTAAACACACTAAAATTTTGTGTACCTCTAAGTCAGTTGTGTGCACCCTAAAGTTTTCTTGTACCCTAAAAATAATTTTGTGTACACTAGTGTGCACCGGTGTACACCTTAAAGACTACTGATCTAATTAAGAATCACCAGTCTATTAGATAACAGCTGAATAAGACCAAGTCAAAATTTATCAAAATAAATTCTTCTAGTGTATAACTTTTTATTTTCAATGTATTATTTATTACATTTTATCTCATATTGTTATATTTGTCATTTTAACTATTTAGTGCATTTTATTTAAGAGAAGATTTAGAGAATTTTTTTATTAAGTTTATATTTAAACTTTAAAATGCAACAATACATTTACTCTCTGCCCTTTGAGGTTTAATCATAACCAGAAGAAGGACGAAAGAAGTTTAAAAAACCATAAGGTAATAAGAAGCAATGTTGATAAAAGTTGTATAAGGGGAATACAATACATAATAAAACTTAAAGAGTATTAACATGTTTTAAGTTTTTAAAATGAAGAAAGTAAGTGACAATATTTTAGTCAAAGTAAAAAAAAAAGGTAGAAAGATACAGTTCAAGTCTTTTAGTTACAGAATTTAGGTGACAAAGTTTAAGTAAAAAAAGCCATAAAGGGTAGGTTTTATCCCTGTGAAACCATAAAGTCAAATAAAACTAAAAATTTTTAGTCACCAAAGCCAAAATAGAACTTACAAAATATAAGTCCAAATAAGTCATAAGGTACTGACAGTGTATGAGTACAAACAAGCACAAAAGGTAGTGAACATTTTTAAGTCACAGTGAGTCATGTTAAATTTTATGTTAGGCTACATAAATATTTATATCTATTTTTTTTTTAATTAAAAGAGTAATAATTTTGCTTTTTAAATTTTTAACACATTATAAACAAACTGTATTTTTTAACTAACTTAAAACTATGTTATTTCTCGGTACTCATTATGAATTATTTAAAATATAGTTACAATCTGCTTTAACTTAACAAAAATAACTTAAGATTTTTTTGTAGTAAACTATTAATCAACTTTAGCAAAAGCTTAAAAATAATATTTTAAAATTATATCGTATCTTTATTTATAATTAAAGTGTTAATCGTAAGTTTATATTTTCATATCACTTCAAGATATTAAATTAATTAAATATTTTTAGTTTATTTAAACGTAAATATAAAATACCAAAAAAATCTGATTTTCAATCGCAAAAAGAAATCTCTGACTCTTTTATATAAATTTTTTAAAAAAAGAAAATGAAAAAGAATTTACTTTAGTTTCGATTAGAAAGAGGATAGTAAGTGACTTTAATAATTATTATTCTAATTAGTAGTAATAGCCATAAACTTAGAATTTAAGTTTAAAATGTAACTAACTTTACTATGTGGTGTAAAAATATATTGTTTTAAATGTATAGCTGAAGAATAAAATAAAGGTGTTTATGACCGTAACAATAGAATCTATAAACTTTACATTAAAGGACTAAGATTGTTTTTAAAAAATTAAAAATAGTTTTCAACTTTTCAAAACCGAAAAAAAAACTGAACTAGAAATATTATTATTATAAGTTGAATCTGTACTAAAACATTTTTTACAATTACTTAAAACTTAGTTAAAACTAAAGTACTTTAAGAAAAAATTAATAAGGTATATTCTAATTTATAACATTCATAAGGTAAAAGTTTACAGATTTTGTGATATCCACATACAAATAATATACTTATAAGTTTGTTCAACTACAAAGTAGTATTGTTAAGTTAAACAAAATGTTACTAGCTAAAAAGTATGGTAATGTCTTATTTAAAACTATTATAAGTAACAATGTCATGCAATCTTAGAATTAGAATTGCAATAGTTAAACTAAAACTACATCCATCTTTTACAGTACTTGTGATAAACAATAAAACTTTAATATTGTATAATACATATATACTTATACTTAACAATTTAAACAACAATTAACTAAAAACAACTTTCTTTCGCAAAACAAAAAATAAAATTTTTTTACACATGTGATTTAAGTGAAATACTATGACTTTAATTTTAGCTTAAAAATATCTAGTTAGTTATATTATAAAAAATAGTATCCAACGTTTAAAGTTTTAGATAAAATTACAATTACTAAAAATTCAACATTCTGTTATTATAAATTATAATTAAAAAATTATATTTGTTTATATTTCATTTTATCTATTTAATATTAAATATTTTTTAATGTTAAAGATAATGTTATAAATTTAGCTTGATACTTTTAATCTAGATTAAACACATTCTATATTTATCTCTTCAAAAGTATAAACTCAACAAGAACTTACTTTTTAACAAACTTTTTCTAAATGTAAGAATTAAAACAAATACTAAACTTATTAAACTCCTTGATTATGTAAATCGTTTAATATAATTTAAGTCAAATTTGTAAAACTTGTTTGAAAACAAAGTTTTGATTAGTTCCTAAATACTTTTTTATTTAGTTTTTAATTTACAATAAAAATCACTTGTTCTAATTTCACCTAAAAAATTTCTTTAAATGTGTTCCAAAAGCGTTTACTTTAAATTTTAAGTGATACAAAACCTGTAAACATAACATGTGTTTTTGCTTGTCAAAATCGCATTTATTTTATCGATACAATTAATTAAAAATATTATAAAAGTTTTACAGAACATGAGTGATAAAACTGATACTAAATAATAATAGTTTTGATAAAGCTAGCTTTTAACTAATTAAAGATTTCATTTCTTATTTTATTTGCTATTTAAACAAGTATTTGGATTAACAGATAATTTAAACTTTTTTGTTTTAAAATAATTAAAAACCTCTTAAACGATTTGAAGTAAATAAAAGTTTATTTGGTTTTAAAAAATCTAATTCCTAGTTTCCTAAATTAAGCAATATCGCCTTTACAGGGACCTTTTTAGCTATCACATGCAAGATCTTGTTTTAAATGGTTTTTTGAAACCTTTGTGATCCCAGAATATAAGAATACAAAAAAGAAACAATGTAAATGTTTCCTAATTATATCATTTCACCTATTTTTGCTGATTCGCTAAAGCTTTCTTTGCAAAACTTTAAATATTAAACGTGATGAACGTCATAAAAGAGGTGCTTTACAACCAATTTCCATTATGAAGTAAAACAAATAATTAAATCGTAAAAAGTTATCAATTTTGTGCTGTGCGCTACTTAAAAACGGCTGATAGTAGTTTCTGAAATCTAACTAAAAAATGTTTTCAAAAATGTAATTAAATTGTTATTGAAAATTAGGTTGTATTGAAGCGGAATCCTGCACATATTTAGAATAAAACTTTCATTTTCACTTTTTTTTAAAGTTTTTCTTTTTTTTACATATTTTACAAACTATAATATAATAAATAATAAAAAATTATCTTTATTAGACATTGATAGTATGAGTTCAATAAATGAAAAGTCTTAAATGTATTTACATAACCAGGTTAAAACATAAAAGTTGAACTTGAATCTGTTTATTTAAAATAATCATTAGATGTCTTATTTGATTTCTTTTTAAATAGTGTTTGTTAACAGTTGATCATAAAGTATTCAAAATAATAATAACAGGATCAAGAGAAATAGATAAATGTTGAGCAATATTGCACATTTTTGGATAAAATGGTGTTACTTTTATTTACGCAAAATGTTAGGTCATTGCTAGCTTTCTCGGTTTTAAATATTTACCTGATCATTTGTTAAAGTTATGTAAACTTAGACAATATCAGTGCGAATAGCAACTTTTGTTTAATATCAGGGTTGACAATTTTCAGGCTAAAAAGTCAGTCTGAGATTTTCAAAAAAACTCAATATGTAAAATAATTTTTTTCTTAAAGGTGCGATTTCTGGAATCCCATACATAAAAATATAAAGATAACAATTTACCCATTAATTTTATTAACTATAATGGGGTAGGCCCGCGGGCTTGATCTAGCCTGATTGTAGAAATTGTCGGTACGCAGCGTATTTTTAAAATTTAAAAAAATCACAAAAAAAACAAAATAAAAAACCGTTACGCCGAAGACTTAAACATTTAGAACACAGCATACTTATAAGTAAAACGGTTTCATTTAATACTAAACTAAATTTTTCCAGACCGAAAGATAATTGCGTCACAATTATAAATTCAATTTAAAAGTTGGAAATAGTAATTTTCAATGAATTATGTACAAATAGTTGTTAAACGTTATTTAAAAGTTCTAAAAATTGAATGAAATTCTTGAAAATATATTTGAATTAAAAGCAAGTTTTTAATTTTTTGTTATTTGTGGACTCTCTTAATTTTTATTTTCTTAATTTCATTACTGCAATTTACTTTTTTAAGATTTGTATCAAATATTATCTATGTTAAAAACCTCTTTAAATATCTTAGTGGTACTAAAACATTTTCTTAGATCGAAAGTTTCAAAACATTTTAGAATACGAGCAGTCTATACAAAAAAACTATTCATTACATACTACATGTTTTGTTTTCAAATCCCACTATATCCTTTATTTAAAAGCTAAATGGGTGGGTAATTTTTAATTATATTGCATGGTCGCATTTATTTGAAACTTAGGAACAACTTTGTATACCTCTTACATGCTTATAAAATGTTATTTGAGAAATTTTTCTGTTCAATTAAATCAAATATCACTCACTATATTAATTTTACACTACAAAATGTATAGCTTAAATTTAATCGTTAGTGTACAAACAAAGACAACTAATTTCAATACTACTTTGTTATAAGGATTTTTCTAAATTCTTTAAAATATAGTCCTAATTAGGACACTTGAATACAACTGAACTCTTCAAGATTGTCCGAAACTTTGTATGGTTTTTCAGACCATTCATTTTCTTCTACGTCATAACACAATGCAAGTGAATCTACTTGACCAAAAATTAAAATTTTGCTTCCTATACTAAAAGCTGTAGATGGTTCTTTAAGGAAACTGTTAGTTTTTGGGATATGTGTTTTCAGACTGACGAATATCTTGCATGTAGAATCATAAACTTCTGACTCATTAGTCCCGCCACCAAACACAAATAATTTATTCCTTATTGCAACTGACTGATGAAAAACTCTACCGTTAATCATGCTGGTAAATTTTGACCAGGAATCACTTACAGGATCATATTCTTCCAATGATCTTGTTACTGTAAAATAAGTGTCTTCAACATGATAATTTTTATCACCTCCGTCAACATTTTTATCAATGTGATTACAATATACTATTCCACCTGATACCACAATTCTTCCTGAAAAAACTATCAAGGAAGGTCCTTCTCTTGGTATTTTCATTCTTTTCCTTTACCTCCAATCACATTTCTTTGGATCATACTCTAAGCATATATCAGTTGTACCTTCATACCTAATATTGAAACCTCCAATAAGATATATTTTGTCTTCTAAAACGCAAACACTAAAAAGATCATGTTCGTCCCAATCTTCACATAATCCAGCCACCTCATTGCATTGGTTTGATGCAGGACAGTATTTTTCAACTGAATCAATTTCAGCATGAAATAAACTATTAAAAGTGTATACTTCACCTTTATAACAAACTGATCTATTACTTAAAAGTTTCGAAGACATAGAAACAGGTTGAGTGCAATACCTCTGTTCAAAGTAGCTTTTAGATTCTTGTAAAACACTTTTTCCTGAACACAAAACATCATAAATTATTGTACGACATTCTTCTACTTGTTTGAATGATGATTCTTTATCTAAAATGTACTTCAAAGCACAATAAGAAAGCAATGGAAATCTAACTAGCAATAAAAGACTTTTTGCATATTTGCTTCTTTCTTCGAATTTGTGACTTACCCATGCATTTGCAGCATTAAAAACTTCAATTTCTGACGTGGTGTGTAGATTTGAACTTGAAAGTAAACCAAAGATCAAAGCATAGTCAAGTTTTAAAAAGCAATTGGTTTCAACAAACACACTAAACCATCTACTTAGATACTCTTTTGTAAATTTGTCTAAACAAATCAATTTAAAAGTTTGTCGATAAGTAATAATCTTTTTAAACCTGACTTTTAAGTCTTTGAAGTTTTTTTCATATATGCATATATCGTTTTCTAAGTTATTGTTAAATACAATATTCAACATTTTCAGAGCTTCTATAAAGTTATTTTCATCGAGTAGAAACTGTTCTATAAATTTTAATTTATTATTTTTTCTTGTTACACATTTTAATATTTTTTCTACATAAATAACTACTAAAGTCATGGTTGATACTCATTATTTCAAACTTATTTCAAGTTTTCCAAATTTCTTCCAGGTTTTCTAAACTTCATCTAGGTTTTCAGATTTCATTCTAGGTTTTTGAAAGCACATCTTTTTTTGATGATTTTTAGTAATAAGTTATTATTTATCAAAAAGAAACGCTGTTTAAAAGATAAAAATTATCTAAGAATTACTGTAAGTATTGCAATTTATTTTATTATCTTGGAACCTTTATCAAATTCTTCTAAGATGGTTGCTTTAAAGCTGTTATGTTAGTTCAATATAAAACACCAAAAATCTACTTAAATTTTTCTTATTTTCTTATTTTCTATTTCCAACGTGTTTTATTTAAAATATTATAACAAATGATTATTTGAAACTTATATAATTGAAATAATTAATTCAAATAATTTGTTTTTTAAAACAAGAAACAGACCTAGATGTAAATGCTACTAGTGAAATAAAATCTAACAAGTATGCAGAACTAAAATTTGTTATAGCTTACTATTTTTTTTATTTCTACTAGTATCTTTTGACACCTTTTTTCACAAGAATTTTTAAAGTAAAATTTAAATTTTATTCTTTAATAGATTATTTAAACTCTGTGTAAAACCAATTTAATTTAACGAAAGTAATAATAGAAAAAACTTTTAATGAGGCATGAATAAGTTACTAAAACAATGATAAAAAATAGCAATATTTAGACTATATACTTTTATTATAATTACTTAAGATGGATCTATTATCAAGGGATAGTTAACCATTAAAAAAGTTACTGCTTGATTGAAAATGAAAGTTCGTATACTAACTAATGATGGTCTTAGTAGGAGCACTTTAAAGTTTCAGGGTGATCGATTGAGTTATTATGACGTCACAACGAAATCATTTTTTTGGCAGAACAATTTTGTTTTGACGAAGTTACTGCATGTATGGAAATAATAGATCGTTGACTCACTAATAATGACCTTATTAGGAGTGCTTCAAAGTATCAGGGCGATCCGTTGAGTAAGTATGACGTCACATCAAAACCTTGTTTTGAGCTTGATTAATCTCGTTTGTGGTAAAGATAGAGGTCGTGTATAACAATCAAGTACGTTTATTGATTTTAGAAAATTATACTTGAAACTAGGAAAAAATACTTTTTAGAGCATAAAGTCCTGGTTTAGATCTCTTAGGCACACAAATATGGACAAAAAGCAAAACAGAAGAAAATCTGGCGAAGAGTAGGATGATTACGATGGCAATAGTGGGTTGTCAATCCGTATTTGTTTCAAAAATATTCGAGAGACCTGATTATGATTTAAATATACTAAAACTTTTTATTATTTTCTATTTATTTGATTTTTCACAACTATTTATTTTTAACTAACCGCAAGCAATTAAGCATCCTTCATATTCAACCATGTCTTGACGTTTATAAATATAGAGAAAGAATCACCCAAGAAGAGAAATTTAAAGACAGTAAAGCTGCTACAAAAAAAAAAAAAGAACTGACAACACAAACTTAACTACCTATATCCTGCCACAAATGATGTCAATACAAGAAAGTACAAAACTGCACACACTAGAAAAAATGTAAGCAATACTTGGCCTTATAAAATTATTTTATTTTTTATAATTATTTATCATTTAAGATTGAATATATTTAAAAAAATTTCAAAGAAGTTTTAATGGTTACAATACTTGAGAAGTATCATCAAGTATTCAGGATTTCTCACCAAAACTTTAAGACACGTGTACCTGATGAGAGGAAATCTAACAGAATACTTGACCCTTTTAACTTTTTATTTAAAAGTACAGCTTGTTTCTTCAAGAGTTGAAACTAAGACAGTAAAAGAGATATTGACCAATCTACTCAATACTCCGAATTATACATTTAAAAATTAAAAGTTTAGACATAACTTTATAATGTTAATAACAGTTATAAACATAACTATTTCTTATTTTATCTAAAACTTAACAATTTTTTATTAATTTACAGTAGCTTGATATTACTAAATCATAATAATAAAATAAAATTAACAGGTTCTGCGTTTTTTCCTTAAAAATAACATAATAATAAAAAAAACAACACTTACTTTTAAAAAGATTAAAATCATTTAATATAAAAGTATTTTTTTAAACAATTTAATCCTAGAGAAAGCAATTAAAATGTTTTGAATAAAAAGATTCATAACTACTAAAATTGAAATCAGAGACTAGTTTTAAAAAGTAAACATTGTTTAAAAAAATATGTTACAATAAAAATATAAATAATAATAAAGTGAATTGTTGAATTTAATCTGTAAGGTCTTGACTTGAGGCTCACTGCAATAAAACTGACTTTTTCTCAACATACTCTTACAATTTTTGTTACAAGTACAAAGTAATGGTTTTATTTCTTTCCTAATGACTTTTACTAACTATGAAATTTAACGGAAAATTAATGTTAAAACATTAATGTTTCCATTAAAAAAAAGTTAGCTAAAACTACAAATTTAAAAGTCATAAAAACTATAATTATTTTAATTTTATCGATTTTATAAAAATTTACAAAAACTTAAACTTTAAAAATTTCAGGGTTTTTGTTCAAAATTCCAGGTTTCTCCAGGTTTTTATTTTGTCTAAATTTTCAAATCCCAGGTTTTCTCAGGTTTCCAGGTAAAGTGGTAACCTTGTAAACTGTATACTATAGAAATGTTTTAAATTTAGTTTATTGCACTTTGACTTAAAACAATATAACTAAACGAGTGCTTTTATAATTTTGAATGGCGAAAAAAAGTTTTGAATTTAATTAACCTTTTTGAATATAGTTATAAAATTTAACTTCAGCATTTTCTTTATAACTTTTCATACTCTTCTCTTTGACCAACCAGAGAAAACGTTGACCCTTTTTGTTAAAATCAGACCTGTTTTAACATACGATGTTGTTATAAAAAACTATTTTAACAGAAAATACTTCAAATATTTAGTTAGTTTAGTATAGGGTTTCCCAAGGTGGGCGGTACCGCTTTTGGGGCGATTTTAGTAAGTTAGGGGGCACAATAAGTGGGGTGGAAGAGGGGGAGCGATTTCAAAACATTGAAACTTACAATATATACTTGAGTTACACATGAAGTGCAAAAAAAGTCTTAGGTGTAATTATTAGTAATTTTGAAATTTACAGAAATATTCTTAAGTTGCAGATGAAGAGCAAACAAAAGTCATAGGTGTTTTAAATGGTAAACTTTTTGGAGGAGGCAATAGCCTTTTTTTATTGTTCAAAGGGGGCAATTTGAAAAAAATGAAATTCTGGTTTAGACAAAGTATTATATACAAAAAATCAAAGAAAAATTAAATAAATATTTAAAAGTAATAAAGTGTGAAATTAGCTTGACCGCAAATTACAAGAATTTTTTAAAAATGTCTACAATTTAAACCTTTTTATTTTTTTATTTTTATAGCTAATTATTTTTTTTTTTCTTTTATGGAGAACGGGATTTTGCTTTTAACTTAAAAAAAAACATTGGATTGGGGTTAGGTTATTTGAGTTGGGCCACTTTGAAAAAATCGGGTTTTTTTTTATTGAATTTTCTTATTTTATCAATTTAAGTAATAAAGAAGGAGTACAATAATATTCTTTTTAATCTACTTATTATTTTGTGAATAAACGTCTAGAACTTTTTTTTTACTAACTGTCAATATTTTGTACAATTTGGCCAAAATTGGGTTTTTTTATTATTTTTTTTATTTTATGAGTTTAAGTTAAAATTCCTAAAAAATCTTAATTAAGGGCAAATTGTACAAAGTATTGACTGTTAGTAAAAAAAACTATAGCCGTTAATTTACATATTATTATTGTAAGTTTATTGTCATACGAAGGACCCAGGCATCAAAACCTAGGCCACTTATACAGAAAGACATACAACAAAAAGACAAAAATAAACCAAAATTCTACATAGAAAAAAATCTGAGTTTAACAAATTAAAGTTTAAAATTAACATAAAAACACAAAAATTATAACACAAAATTTATAATTCCGGTGCTTCCGAAAAGAGAACAACAATATCCTACTTCAACTTCACCCGAACAAATGGTTTCACTCCAAAATGGTTTCACTTTCATTCTGACAACTGGCTTCACATTATTTGAACAACTGGTTCAGCCTTCATTTAAGTAACTGGTTTAACTTTATCCATACAAATAGTTTCACTTTTGTTAGGAGAGCCTGCTTCATATTTACTTTCAAATCTTTAATACTCAGATGACTCAGCGTTTGTTGGAGTTTCGTAGTAGCTGATAAATGTTGAGAACACTGACTATAAACAAAACTCAAAAACCCAAGGCCCCAAGCACTTTAACAGGCCAATTAACTATGTATTAAAGAACAGGTTTTGTTATACACAAAGGAAAGGCGCCGCTAATAAAATAAAGCTATAGGTTAAATCAAATTAAACAAATACAACCAGTGGTTAATGAAGAAATAACAAAAAAAAATTTCTTATGAATTTTGCTGACAAAATATTTATTTAAATTAAACTTTTTTAACCTTAACCGAAAATGCTCAACTTTTTTACAAGAAACTAATTCGTTTGGAAGCTTGTTCCATAATTCAACTGAACGATAAAAAAAAGAATTATGCTAAACATTATTATTGAAGTTATGACTGCATAAAAATTTTTTGTTGTTACCTCTCAGTAAATAAGTACATTTATGAGGTTCGAAAATAGACTGTGAATTAACTGTAGTTTCACTATTAATTAGTTTGAAAAAAGTATTTAAGTCAAACTCAATTCTTCTATACTCTAAAGACTTAATACCAAGTTTTGAGAGTCTATCAAAATAAGATGTGTATGAAATGTTGCAACGGTTGAAGACTATTCTTGTATATTTTCTTTGAATGGATTCAAGATGGTTAATATGCAAGTATGGAGACTAAATTTGTGTGTTGTATTCTAACTTAGGACGAATGTAAACGAGATAGTTTTTTTTACAATGTTTATATCTGTAGATTTAAAACTCTTTAAAACTTGATAACAAATAGTTGATGCAATTTGATAAACAAAATTGATATGTTGGTTCCATTTTAGGTTTTCAGCAATAAAAATTCCCAGATCTTTAAACACTTTACTTGAAGGTAACCTTATGTTGTTTATTCTAAATTCAGAAGTGATACTAGATGTATTATTTTGAATGATTAGAACCTGACTAGGATTTAAAAATAGTTTTATTTCTTTTAGCCAATGATAAATTTTATCCAAAGATTTTTGTAGAATTGTGTTAGAATGGCTAAAATTTTTTGTATCGTCTGCAAAGAGGTTTATGTTGCTATCAACATCTACTTCTAAAGCTATATCATTGATATAAATTATAAATAAAAGTGGGCCAATAACCCCTCCTTGAGGCACTCCACTGAAAACAGGTAAAGACTCTGAAAAAGTGTTACCAATAACTACTTTTTGGTTTCTGTTTTCAAGAAACTCTTTGAACCAGCTAACTAAACTTTTATGAATTTTGTATTGAGTTAAAGTCTTTATTAGTTTAAAATGGGATACAGAATCAAAAGCCTTTTTAATGTCTGTGTAAATAACTTAAGTTGACTTATTGCTTAGAAATGAAACCAACCATGAGTGTAAGCAATTCAACAGTTGATAACTAGATGATCGATTAGGTAGAAAACCAAACTGTTTATGTGAAATTAGCTTATTTAAAAAAAGATGATCAAGTATTTTCAGAGAAATTTTATGTTCGAAAATTCTAATAATCTTTAATAAGAAGATTTATAAAAATAATATTTTTTTTACTCAAAGTCATAAAATAAGAAAACTCATAAAAAACCCAATTTTTCTTACACAGGTCCCACTCAAAAAACCAAACCCGAATCATATAGTTTTTTTTTAATTAAAAGCAAGAAACGTTCTCTAAAACAGTGGTCGGCACGCTACTTCAAATCCGAGAACCCTAAATCAAAAATTAAAATTCTGTGCACCCAAATTTACACTCTTTAGCGCCGCTAGTGTTTATGAATATGTTAACAATTTTAATCGTTTTTTTTTACTAATAATTTTGTAACACCTAGTTAGTTTTAACACGCTAACTTTAAATTTACCAGTTTACCCTATCCATGTCTAGGCTAATAATGGAAAAGTTTTCACATAATGTAACAGAACAGAACTAGTAGAGTACAAAAATGGTCGTTTTATTAACAGCAAAATGGTCAATTAGAGATCAAGCTTGAATATGTCTTAAATGTAGAAAGAATTAAAAAAAAAAACATTGTTTTAACTTCTGCGCGAAATAAAAAATCATGTACACGAAAATAAGTTTCATGCACCCTAACAGTCTCGTGCACCCTAAAAGAAATTTCATGTAAACTAGTGTGCACCAGTGTACACCGTGCCGACCACTGCTCTAGAACATAAAAAAAAGTTAATTAGTTATTAAGATAAGGAAAACAATTAAGTTTAAAATTTGGACATTTTTTTAAAAATTCCTAAAATCCCGGTCAAGCTAACTTCACACTCGTTTTTTAGTTTAAGTTATTTTATACAAAAAAAAAAACAAAACACATTTTAAACGAAACAATATAGTTTTTAATACACTATGTAAATTTGATATTATTTAAAAAATTTCAGTCAGATACTATAAATTTACATAAAAAATACAATATAGTCGTATTAAAAAATTTATAACTGAAATAAAAACATATAAGTAAGATTATCATCAATATTAACCAGCTTGTATTTAAGTATTTTGATGGTAAACCAACATTTTTTGTTTGTATAACATTGATTTTTTGGAGATAAAAACTAACTAAAAACTACTATTGCCACAAATATAATTTATTTAAACGAGTTTTAAATTGTTGAGAATAAAATATTTAAAAAATTTTAATAACATTTGTTGGTAAGACAAAAAATGCTGCCGTTATTGTTTTATCAAAATATTTAAACTTTAAGCAATATATTAAAAAAAAGGATAATGCTTCATTACATTTTTCAGTGAATAAAAAATCAAAAAAAGTATTATCAATGGATATAACTTGATTTCTCGCCTAAAAATAATTTTATTAGTTTTTTGCTTCAAATCTTTTAGGAGAAATATAACCTAAAATTTATGTGTAGCAAATATGTGACCTAAGTATAGGTAAGCTTTCTATGAGAAATTTAAATCATTTTTACTTTTAAATTAAAACCTTAATAACAGCTTGCAGTTTTCAAAACATTAACATATAAATATGACAAAGTTCGGATTTATCAAACAGTTATTCTATTTTTTTATAAATGCTAATTTACCTATTAAAAAAAATATATAACAATACATACAGGTAATAAAAGTAATTTTGTTTATAGTTAAGGTTTAAAATTTGAGGATAAAAAGTTTAATTATTTAGTAATTTAAAACTTTAAACTAAAATTTATCAAAAATGACTGCAATCAAACTTATGTTATGTACTTTGAGAATATAAATCAAAAAAAGTATATCTATTGTTTAAATTGATTTTGTAAAATATTTGTTACTAAATACTAAAAAATCTAATTGTCGACTGTATACTACCATAACAAAAAGGAATTGTTTTTAAATAGTAAAAAATAATTTTGCTCTTTCGTTTTTTTGTAACATTTTTTTCCTAAATTTTAATAATGTTTACAATAAAAACCTATTATTTAATCATTAATTACTATTTTCTTTAAATAAGTAGGCAACAGTTTGCAGTTTTATTTTGATAACTTGAATAACTTTAACAAACCTTTTGTAAGATTTATTTATTTCTTTTTCCATCGTGAGTATTTTTTTTATGCTCAAAGTAAGTAATGAGGATTTTAAACACTGAAAGTTTTGTATTCCAACTTATTAAAATAACTCTGTTAAAATGTTAAACTAAATAAAAAAATTAAGTAAAATTATTTTAATGTCGTTGTTGAGTAATCAAAATGATACAGACAGTTTTTTTTATTGTATAATTAAACTCTAAAATACTAAAGAGAATACATCATGCTTAAACACGTGCTGAAGTATGCTTTAGTTTAATTACATTATAAATAAAGAAAAAATTATCTTTGTAACCAACGTAAAAAAGAAATTACTTCTATTATTAACAATATAGTTGTATTCTTTTTTGAAAACATAACTAAATAAGAAAATTAGATTGAATAAAAGTGATACTAAATAATACTAAATGTTATTCTATATAAACTAGGCATGACAATGAATAAACATGTTGTTTTAGAACCATGTAAACAACATTAATAATAAATAAAAATACTTTAGAATATTTTAATAAACGTAATTAAAACCTTAAAACAAAACTAACCTTAAGAGAACATACTTAAAGAAATTTATAAAAGAATGTTTCATATAACTATCTAGAACTTGAATGAAAAAAAATATCAATTAAAAATAATTTTACAATAAACATTAAAATAATATAAATGTCTAAATGAGCTACACATTAGCAGCAGCAATATTGTCTAGAATGATGTCAGTGAAAAACTCAGTATACATATAGCTGAACATAGCTTAATAATTTTCTCCTAACTGTAATTTGCTTCTACATGATTAAGCATTCAATTAGATAGAACAACAGTGTAAAGTAAATGGTATTTAAATACACTTCCTCTTCCTGCTATGTATCTCTCACTATTTGCTCAAAGAAAATCTCTACTTCCTCTTGTTATACTTTTTTTCTAGTAGAATAGTGAGGAAAACTATATATATATATTTATTTTATTTTATAACTACAACTTTCCCTAAATCTATTAGATAAAAACAATAATTATAAAAAATTCAAAACCATACAAAAAGTTAAATTTGTCTTAAATACTAGATAAAAGAATTTATAAAAAAAACCTTTAAATACATATTGTTTTAAAGCTTAAAAGTACTAACTTTTCTAAATCTTTTTCAGATAATAATTAGTTTTCAAAGATTTTCAATAATCAGGCTAAATTAGCACCAACATTGTAATAAAAACAAATTTTTCAGTTAAAATTATCATGCACATAGAAAACCTGTTTGGTACAAATTCCTAATGCTACTCAGGATTTTATAACTGGTCTTTGATCTCTTAGTTATTATTAAATATTGTCATTTTCTATTGTTCTACTAATACTCAAGAGCCTAACATAAAATTTAACATGACTCACTGTGACTTAAAAATGTTCACTACCTTTTGTGCTTGTTTGTACTCATACACTGTCAGTACCTTATGACTTATTTGGACTTATATTTTGTAAGTTCTATTTTGGCTTTGGTGACTAAAAATTTTTAGTTTTATTTGACTTTATGGTTTCACAGGGATAAAACCTACCCTTTATGGCTTTTTTTACTTAAACTTTGTCACCTAAATTCTGTAACTAAAAGACTTGAACTGTATCTTTCTACCTTTTTTTTTTACTTTGACTAAAATATTGTCACTTACTTTCTTCATTTTAAAAACTTAAAACATGTTAATACTCTTTAAGTTTTATTATGTATTGTATTCCTCCTATACAACTTTTATCAACATTGCCTCTTATTACCTTATGGTTTTTTAAACTTCTTTTGTCCTTCTGGTTATGATTAAACCACAAAGGGCAGAGAGTAAATGTATTGTTGCATTTTAAAGTTTAAATATAAACTTAATAAAAAAATTCTCTAAATCTTCTCTTATATAAAATGCACTAAATAGTTAAAATGACAAAATATAACAATATGAGATAAAATGTAATAAATAATACATTGAAAATAAAAAGTTATACACTAGAAGAATTTATTTTGACAAATTTTTATTTGGTCTTATTCAGCTGTTATCTAGTAGACTGGTGATTGTTAATTAGATCAGTAGTCTTTAAGGTGTACACCGGTGCACACTAGTGTACACAAAATTATTTTTAGGGTACATGAAAACTTTAGGGTGCACAAAACTGACTTAGAGGTACACAAAATTTTTAGTGTGTTTAAAAGAAGTAAAGTTTATTTTATTTATTTAGTTAAACGATAAATTCAACATTGTGTTAAGATTCAGCCCTGATGATTTTTTTGAATTTACTTTATTAGCTTTTCTACTAGTTGATTATTTTAGTATTCTCAAGGCTGAAATTAATTTAGTTGAACAATTCTTCTCTAGAATTAGCAGACAAGTTGTAATGAAAAAAAACAACAGTGATCTCTTATAATAACTTTGAAAAATTGGTGAGATAAGGACCTTCTTTTAATCAGCCACAAACAAGAGGGGAAACATAAAACCTATAAGATTTCCAAGATGTTAGTTAGTTTTTTTAACTAATTGTTCTTTTTCAATTTTTTTTTAAACTTTAATATCTAAATAATTAACTTTACAACTAATTTTAAACGCATTAAGATAGAAATCATACAAAGTAAAATATATATAGCATCAAGTAAAACTGGGTTGCAACTCATTCTTGATATGTGATATAGTAAGGAAAACTCTGTAAAGTTAAAAAAAAAATCTAATTTTCAGGACAACTCAAACTGGTTTAAAATGTTGTACTAACACAGGACAGCTTGGTTAATTTACTAAAAACTGAAGTTATTTTCAAGATTTTTTGAAATAACAAGCTAATTTCATTTTAATCTTGAATAAGATTTAATTGTTCAAGTTTTAATATTTTGATTTTTTAACCAATTTTGTTCAAAAACTTGATTTATCTTACTTTAAAAAGTTAGTAGAAAACCTTTATCAATTCATAATATAATATTTAAAAGACTTGAAATAAACTTTTTATGAATTAAGACATTTTAAGATTATTCAATACAGTTTTTACTTAAAATGTTTTTTTTAAATCATAATGTGTTTTTTTTCTATTTAAAAGTGGCAACCCTGTAACTATTGCTTAAAAACAATTTATATGCTATAAAGGGTAAGATCAATTAGTGAAAATAAAAATAACCATTACTAAACATTTATTGTATATTTTTTTAGTATCAAACCTAAATACAAATAATATATTGATATTAAATTTCAATTTTAGTTTGAATTTAAAATCACTATCCTTATAAGTAAAGTTACAGGTTTTTAGTGAACTTTAACTTTTGTTAGTGTTAGAGTAAACTATCACTACTTTGTTAATATGTACTAAGAAATATACTTTTTTAAGGTTTAAATAGCTTTACGTTTACTGTACTTTTCTAATGTTTTAAATTAACTCATCTTTTCTAAAGGAAAATGTTGTTAAAAATAACTTTGTTTATATTAGTGTGTTTGTCCTTTTTGAACTAGTGAATGAGAAAATTGGAAAAGTATCTTGTTAAATTTATACACAATAGCGACAACTTTAAGCTTCTCTCAAGTTTTGAGTTTTTTTTATGAATAATTCTGGTTGGCTTCTTTTTTTTTTCTTGAAAACCTTGGCTAGTTTTAATTTTTTTTCTCTAATTTCAGACTTTTTTTTGGCT
This sequence comes from Thalia democratica, assembly GCF_965202585.1. Taxonomy (NCBI): domain Eukaryota; kingdom Metazoa; phylum Chordata; class Thaliacea; order Salpida; family Salpidae; genus Thalia; species Thalia democratica. The sequence goes on from NW_028139246.1 coordinate 83,741, forward strand.
TCCAATTGTGTTTTTCTTAATTTTAAAAAATAATATGCAGTTTTAAGTGTTTTTAATAAAACAAACGACATACTTTTTTTTTAAACTTGATTGTTTTTATTTTAAAATATGAACTAAGTTTTTTGTTAGTTTTACAGTTGCCAAAAATTTGGAATCCTAGAACTTGTCAGTTTAGGCTTAAAAACTTGGAATTTGAAAACTTTTGATTAAATCTTAAGTTTTGAACAACAAAATTACTAAATCAACCTGGAATTTTAAAGTCTTTTTTCATGTGAAAAAAAAATCCAAATGGACACAAAAATTTATATATATATAAATACATCTTTTGTTATCTAAAAAAAATTATTTACAGACAAATTATAAAATTTAAACTTTCCTTTTAATGCGGTTATACTGTTGAAGACAGTTTTTCACCTTAAACTTCATTTAATAATAAAAATACACTAAAAACATGTACTCTTAAAAACCTGTAAGAACTTCAAATAATCTTGAAATTTATTTTCTAAGACCTTTTGCAACCTCTAACTTGGAAAATATGTTTCAATTTTTTTGAATCTCAAGATGACTCAGGAAAGTTAAAGATCACTTAGAATAGTTTTTCAACTTAGAATAAAAACCTTTAATTTCAATGATTCAGCCAAATTTTTTATAACTCAGGTTTATATTTGTTTTAACTACACAATTAAAGATATATATTTTAAATTTATGGCTTTTTTTACTTTAATATTTTTTTTAACCTTATAACTATATAATCTTATAAAATTAGTTAAAATTGTAGAAAAATTTAAGTTTATTACTAAACAGGTTTGCCACACACTCAGTATAAATAAGTATAGTTAAAAAATTTATCAAATCGTAAGCCTGTTTTTTTTTTGTGTAAAATACAGAATAGTTTTAATAATTATCCTAAATTTCCTAAACATTTTTTATAAAAGTCGAAGCTTATAAATTTATTGAAATAGCTGTATAAAATATATAAAAGCTTATAAAGTGTTTGATTTAACGAACATTTTTTCCTTTCAAGTACTTAATTTTATCTTTATATTTTAACATTAGTTAGTTTTAAACTTGACATTATTTAAAACGCAAAAAGTACAACACATATTATTTAGGAAAAGAAATGAGAAATATCATACCAGCGCAGCATCGGATAAACAAACCAGGACAGTCGGCACATAAGACAAGTGAAAAGATGAACAGAAAATACAACTTTCTATAGACTATGTAGCTATAGAATATGTTAGAGTATGTAACTTTTTTCATTTAACAGTATAGTCAATGTTTCTATTTTTTTAATGCAAAGTCTAAAATTTTTTCATCTTTAAATGCAATAAATATGTTATTTTTTACACTATACAATATTGTCAATTTTTTTCTTTTAAATGAATTATCTAAAATTTTTATTATCTTTAAATCGATCTTAAAACATTGTTTAAGCATTTCAATGTTTTATTATTTACTTTTATTGGTCTACAATTATTAAGTATTGTATGCCTTTTTTAAATCAAGAAGTTTCAAATGAAGATAGTTGCAACTTTTATTTTCAAATTTTAGTATTAGGTATAACGTAATCAATTTATTTTATAATTGTTTAAGTAAAAACCATTTGGTCTTAAGTCTAAAATGTTTTATTTAAAGAATTACAATTCAATATTTTTTTAAATTTCAAATTAAAAAATTTGAATTTTTTTTTGCATATTTGTTCTACCACATTGCAGGGGCGTGTCTAGACTTTTTCAAAGGGGTTTCACAATTCTTTTTAGTTCTTAATTTCCCGCTTAAGTACGCATTTCTTAGGTATGCACTGCCAGTTAAGTACGAAGTATTTAGCCAAAAAAGTGTTTGTTTAAAATGCTTTTTTCTGCTTAGAAATAAGAAAAAACATATAAGTAGTAATGGAAAAAAATTATATATTTTTATTTACTAAACTGTACTAAATTTAGATAAATTAAAACTAAAAGAACCGGAAAAAAAATATTTATAATAAAAATTTTTTTAAGTAATTTAAACTATAAATATTCAAATGTTACTAAAAAAAATGGTTAATTACCTAGGATGATGTCTCACCAATTTCAAGCTGAATTTTTATTAAATTCAATGTTGTTTTTTCTTATAATTATAGGCTTAAAACTTATATTTTATAAATACATAAATAAAACTTATTTATTATAAACCAATAAAACTTAAATATTTAACTCCTTTTTTTTTTTAAACAAAGCAAATGATACACAACTTATAAACATTACTATACTGTAAAATAAAACTAATTAAGTATTTTAATTTATAAGAAATGAATTATTTCTAACTATGTATTTAAATAGCTTGTTGAAAACGAAGTATAATTTTAGATCAAACAAACAATGCTTTAAAAATTGATTTTAAGCCTAAAATCATAGTTCAAAAAGATATTAAACCGATATAATTTCAGCTTGATATTGGTGCGACATCATCCTAGGTAATTACAAAAAAATGTTTAGACTTTTACAACTAAATTAAAAAATCTTTAAATTAAAATTAAATGTTTGCCTAATGGTGCAGGAATTCTGATAATGATTTTTGAATCTCTCTGAGTTAAAAATTTAAAAAAATAAAGAACAAAATTTGTGGCTAACACATATACAAAAATACAACAACTTAAATAAAAAAACATTAAACTAGTAATAAATGATAAAAGAATAAAATGGCAGGTCTAAAGATAATTTTGAAAACTCTATAGATTGAACTTTTAAAATTTAAAAAAAATTGAAACATATTTTCCAAGTTAGAGGTTGCAAAAGGTCTTAGAAAATAAATATATATATATAAATTTTTGTGTCAATTTGAATTTTTTTTTCACATGAAAAAAGACTTTAAAATTCCAGGTTGATTTAGTAATTTTGTTGTTCAAAACTTAAGATTTAATCAAAAGTTTTCAAATTCCAGGTTTTTAAGCCTAAGCTGACAAGTTCTAGGATTCCAAATTTTTGGCAACTGTAAAACTAACAAAAAACTTAGTTCATATTTTAAAATAAAAACAATCAAGTTTAAAAAAAAAGTATGTCGTTTGTTTTATTAAAAACACTTAAAACTGCATATTATTTTTTAAAATTAAGAAAAACACAATTGGAAGCCAAAAAAAAAGTCTGAAATTAGAGAAAAAAAATTAAAACTAGCCAAGGTTTTCAAGAAAAAAAAAAGAAGCCAACCAGAATTATTCATAAAAAAAACTCAAAACTTGAGAGAAGCTTAAAGTTGTCGCTATTGTGTATAAATTTAACAAGATACTTTTCCAATTTTCTCATTCACTAGTTCAAAAAGAACAAACACACTAATATAAACAAAGTTATTTTTAACAACATTTTCCTTTAGAAAAGATGAGATAATTTAAAACATTAGAAAAGTACAGTAAATGTAAAGCTATTTAAACCTTAAAAAAGTATATTTCTTAGTACATATTAACAAAGTAGTGATAGTTTACTCTAACACTAACAAAAGTTAAAGTTCACTAAAAACCTGTAACTTTACTTATAAGGATAGTGATTTTAAATTCAAACTAAAATTGAAATTTAATATCAATATATTGATTGTATTTAGGTTTGATACTAAAAAAATATACAATAAATGTTTAGTAATAGTTATTTTTATTTTCACAAATTGATCTTACCCTTTATAGCATATAAATTGTTTTTAAACAATAGTTACAGGGTTGCCAATTTTAAATAGAAAAAAAAAACACATTATGATTTAAAAAAACATTTTAAGTAAAAACTGTATTGAATAATCTTAAAATGTCTTAATTCATAAAAAGTTTATTTCAAGTCTTTTAAATATTATATTATGAATTGATAAAGATTTTCAACTAACTTTTTAAAGTAACATAAATCAAGTTTTTGAACAAAATTGGTTAAAAAATCAAAATATTAAAACTTGAACAATTAAATCTTATTCAAGATTAAAAATAAATTAGCTTGTTATTTTCAAAAAATCTTGAAAATAACTTCAGTTTTTAGTAAATTAACCAAGCTGTCCTGTGTTAGTACAACATTTTAAACCAGTTTGAGTTGTCCTGAAAATTAGATTTTCTTTTAACTTTACAGAGTTTTCCTTACTATATCACATATCAAGAATGAGTTGCAACCCTGTTTTACTAGATGCTATATATATTTTACTTTATATGATTTCTATCTTAATGCGTTTAAAATTAGTTGTAAAGTTAATTATTTAGATATTAAAGTTTAAAAAAAAATTGAAAAAGAACAATTAGTTAAAAAAACTAACTAACATCTTGGAAATCTTATAGGTTTTATGTTTCCCCTCTTGTTTGTGGCTGATTAAAAGAAGGTCCTCATCTCACCAATTTTTCAAAGTTATTATGAGAGATCACTGTTGTTTTTTTTTTCATTACAACTTGTCTGCTAATTCTAGAGAAGAATTGTTCAACTAAATTAATTTCAGCCTTGAGAATACTAAAAAAATCAACTAGTAGAAGAGCTAATAAAGTAAATTCAAAAAAATCATCAGGGCTGAATCTTAACACAATGTTGAATTTATCGTTTGACTAAACAAATAAAATTAACTTTACCTCTTTTAAACACACTAAAAATTTTGTGTACCTCTAAGTCAGTTTTGTGCACCCTAAAGTTTTCATGTACCCTAAAAATAATTTTGTGTACACTAGTGTGCACCGGTGTACACCTTAAAGACTACTGATCTAATTAAGAATCACCAGTCTATTAGATAACAGCTGAATAAGACCAAGTCAAAATTTATCAAAATAAATTCTTCTAGTGTATAACTTTTTATTTTCAATGTATTATTTATTACATTTTATCTCATATTGTTATATTTTGTCATTTTAACTATTTAGTGCATTTTATTTAAGAGAAGATTTATAGAATTTTTTTATTAAGTTTATATTTAAACTTTAAAATGCAACAATACATTTACTCTCTGCCCTTTGAGGTTTAATCATAACCAGAAGGACGAAAGAAGTTTAAAAAACCATAAGGTAATAAGAGGCAATGTTGATAAAAGTTGTATAAGGGGATATACAATACATAATAAAACTTAAAGAGTATTAACATGTTTTAAGTTTTTAAAATGAAGAAAGTAAGTGACAATATTTTAGTCAAAGTAAAACAAAAAGGTAGAAAGATACAGTTCAAGTCTTTTAGTTACAGAATTTAGGTGACAAAGTTTAAGTAAAAAAAGCCATAAAGGGTAGGTTTTATCCCTGTGAAACCATAAAGTCAAATACAGTAACCTCTCGGATCTTTACGCACTCGTGACGTTACGCACTCTCGTTTAGTTACGTATTTCAGAATTCTATAAAATTCAGAAAATAGAATTTTTAATTTTTTTTAATATTGTACAAATTAGGTTTAATGTATACTTTTAAATTAAAATATGTTTTTGAATGCTAACACACCTCTCTATATCTTTAGACTTTGTAAATTTATGTTCCTTGACTAATTGATAAACATTTATTTATACCTCAGTATATCAGAAATTTTGTAAACAATAAGAGATTAAATCAAAATTCTGAAATAAACATGACTGTTTTTAATTATGAAAGTATAATGATATAATGAGAGTTTAAAACACAAAGAAATAATATAGCAATTTTGCATCATATCTTAATAAATACCATTTTATAATTGAAAAGAAATGATTAATTATAAATTGAATTTGCTAAGTAGAATAAAGTATAAATGTCACACATAAATAAAGATAAAGATAATTTCTATTTATTATTAAAATAGTAAAATTATTTCTGTTCGTATTATTATTCTATAGAAATTCAAATTCTTTTTTTTTATATATGTATAGTTTTATCTGTTGTTTTTATATTTATAAATAAAGTAAACAAATTGTTAAAAATGGGAAAGTGCCCAGTTTGCTTTTAACTAGAAGCAATATTGAAAACAGCCATTTTAGTGAGTATAATTGGTACCTCTCGTTTCCTTACGATCTCTAATATCTTTACGCACTTTTTCTGTGGACACAATGTGCGTAAATAAACGAGAGGTTACTGTAAAACTAAAAATTTTTAGTCACCAAAGCCAAAATAGAAATTACAAAATATAAGTCCAAATAAGTCATAAGGTACTGACAGTGGATGAGTACAAACAAGCACAAAAGGTAGTGAACATTTTTAAGTCACAGTGAGTCATGTTAAATTTTATGTTAGGCTACATAAATATTTATATCTATTTTTTTTTTAATTAAAAGAGTAATAATTTTGCTTTTTAAATTTTTAACACATTATAAACAAACTGTATTTTTTAACTAACTTAAAACTATGTTATTTCTCGGTATTCATTATGAATTATTTAAAACATAGTTACAATCTGCTTTAACTTAACAAAAATAACTTAAGATTTTTTTGTAGTAAACTATTAATCAACTTTAGCAAAAGCTTAAAAATAATATTTTAAAATTATATCGTATCTTTATTTATAATTAAAGTGTTAATCGTAAGTTTATATTTTCATATCACTTCAAGATATTAAATTAATTAAATATTTTTAGTTTATTTAAACGTAAATATAAAATACCAAAAAAATCTGATTTTCAATCGCAAAAAAAAATCTCTGACTCTTTTATATAAATTTTTAAAAAAAAGAAGATTAAGAAGAATTTACTTTAGTTTCGATTAGAAAGAGATAGTAAGTGACTTTAAAAATTATTATTCTAATTAGTAGTAATAGCCATAAACTTAGAATTTAAGTTTAAAATGTAACTAACTTTACTATGTGGTGTAAAAATATATTGTTTTAAATGTATAGCTGAGGAATAAAATAAAGGTGTTTATGACCGTAACAATAGAATCTATAAACTTTACATTAAAGGACTAAGATTGTTTTTAAAGAATTAAAAATAGTTTTTAACTTTTCAAAACCGAAAAAAAAAACTGAACTAGAAATATTATTATTATAAGTTGAATCTGTACTAAAACATTTTTTACAATTACTTAAAACTTAGTTAAAACCTAAAGTACTTTAAGAAAAAATTAATAAGGTATATTCTAATTTATAACATCCATAAGGTAAAAGTTTACAGATTTTGTGATATCCACATACAAATAATATACTTATAAGTTTGTTCAATTACAAAGTAGTATTGTTAAGTTAAACAAAATGTTACTAGCTAAAAAGTATGGTAATGTCTTATTTAAAACTATTATATGTAACAATGTCATGCAATCTTAGAATAAGAATTGCAATAGTTAAACTAAAACTACATCCATCTTTTACAGTACTTGTGATAAACAATAAAACTTTAGTATTGTAATATACATATATACTTATACTTAACAATTTAAACAACAATTAACTAAAAACAACTTTTTTTCGCAAAACAAAAAATAAAATTTTTTTACACATGTGATTTAAGTAAAATACTATGACTTTAATTTTAGCTTAAAAATATCTAGTTAGTTATATTATAAAAAATAGTATCCAACGTTTAAAGTTTTAGATAAAATTACAATTACTAAAAATTCAACATTCTGTTATTATAAATTATAATAAAAAAATATATTTGTTTATATTTCATTTTATCTATTTAATATTAAATATTTTTTAATGTTAAAGATAATGTTATAAATTTAGCTTGATACTTTTAATCTAGATTAAACACACTCTATATTTATCTCTTCAAAAGTATAAACTCAACAAGAACTTACTTTCTAACAAACTTTTTCTAAATGTAAGCATTAAAACAAATACTAAACTTATTAAACTCCTTGATTATGTAAATCGTTTAATATAATTTAAGTCAAATTTGTAAAACTTGTTTGAAAACAAAGTTTTGATTAGTACCTAAATACTTTTTTATTTAGTTTTTAATTTACAATAAAAATCACTTATTCTAATTTCACCTAAAAAATTTCTTTAAATGTGTTCCAAAAGCGTTTACTTTAAATTTTAAATGATACAAAACCTGTAAATATAACATGTGTTTTTGCTTGTCAAAATCGCATTTATTTTATCGATACAATTAATTAAAAATATTATAAAAGTTTTACAGAACATGAGTGATAAAACTGATACTAAATAATAATAGTTTTGATAAAGCTAGCTTTTAACTAATTAAAGATTTCATTTCTTATTTTATTTGCTATTTAAACAAGTATTTGGATTAACAGATAATTTAAACTTTTTTGTTTTAAAATAATTAAAAACCTTTCAAGCGAATTAAAGTATATAAAAGTTTATTTGGTTTTAAAAAATCTAATTCCTAGTTTCCTAAATTAAGCAATATCGCCTTTACAGGGACCTTTTTAGCTATCACATGCAAGATCTTGTTTTAAATGGCTTTTTGAAACCTTTGTGATCCCAGAATATAAGAATACAAAAAAGAAACAATGTAAATGTTTCCTAATTATATCATTTCACCTATTTTTGCTGATTCGCTAAAGCTTTCTTTGCAAAACTTTAAATATTAAACGTGATGAACGTCATAAAAGAGGTGCTTTACAACCAATTTCCATTATGAAGTAAAACAAATAATTAAATCGTAAAAAGTTATCAATTTTGTGCTGTGCGCTACTTAAAAACGGCTGATAGTAGTTTCCGAAATCTATCTAAAAAATGTTTTCAAAAATGTAATTAAATTGTTATTGAAAATTAGGTTGTATTGAAGCGGAATCCTGCACATATTTAGAATAAAACTTTCATTTTCACTTTTTTTTAAAGTTTTTCTTTTTTTTACATATTTTACAAACTATAATATAATAAATAATAAAAAATTATCTTTATTAGACATTGATAGTATGAGTTCAATAAATGAAAAGTCTTAAATGTATTTACATAACCAGGTTAAAACATAAAAGTTGAACTTGAATCTGTTTATTTAAAATAATCATTAGATGTCTTATTTGATTTCTTTTTAAATAGTGTTTGTTAACAGTTGATCATAAAGTATTCAAAATAATAATAACAGGATCAAGAGAAATAGATAAATGTTGAGCAATATTGCACATTTTTGGATAAAATGGTGTTACTTTTATTTACGCAAAATGTTAGGTCATTGCTAGCTTTCTCGGTTTTAAATATTTACCTGATCATTTGTTAAAGTTATGTAAACTTAGACAATATCAGTGCGAATAGCAACTTTTGTTTAATATCAGGGTTGACAATTTTCAGGCTAAAAAGTCAGTCTGAGATTTTTAAAAAAACTCAATATGTAAAATAATTTTTTTCTTAAAGGTGCGATTTCTGGAATCCCACACATAAAAATATAAAGATAACAATTTACCCATTAATTTTATTAACTATAATGGGGTAGGCCCGCAGGCTGGATCTAGCCTGATTGTAGAAATTGTCGGTACGCAGCGTATTTTTAAAATTTAAAAAAATCACAAAAAAAAACAAAATAAAAAACCATTACGCCGAAGACTTAAACATTTAGAACACAGCATACTTATAAGTAAAACGGTTTCATTTAATACTAAAATAAATTTTTCCAGACCGAAAGATAATTGCGTCACAATTATAAATTCAATTTAAAAGTTGGAAATAGTAATTTTCAATGAATTATGTACAAATAGTTGTTAAACATTATTTAAAAGTTCTAAAAATTGAATGAAATTCTTGAAAATATATTTGAATTAAAAGCAAGTTTTTAATTTTTTGTTATTTGTGGACTCTCTTAATTTTTATTTTCTTAATTTCATTACTGCAATTCACTTTTTTAAGATTTGTATCAAATATTATCTATGTTAAAAACCTCTTTAAATATCTTAGTGGTACTAAAACATTTTCTTAGATCGAAAGTTTCAAAACATTTTAGAATACGAGCAGTCTATACAAAAAAACTATTCATTACATACTACATGTTTTGTTTTCAAATCCCACTATATCCTTTATTTAAAAGCTAAATGGGTGGGTAATTTTTAATTATATTGCATGGTCGCATTTATTTGAAACTTAGGAACAACTTTGTATACCTCTTACATGCTTATAAAATGTTATTTGAGAAATTTTTCTGTTCAATTAAATCAAATATCACTCACTATATTAATTTTACACTACAAAATGTTTAGCTTAAATTTAATCGTTAGTGTACAAACAAAGACAACTAATTTCAATACTACTTTGTTATAAGGATTTTTCTAAATTCTTTAAAATATAGTCCTAATTAGGACACTTGAATACAACTGAACTCTTCAAGATTGTCCGAAACTTTGTATGGTTTTTCAGACCATTCATTTTCTTCTACGTCATAACACAATGCAAGTGAATCTACTTGACCAAAAATTAAAATTTTGCTTCCTATACTAAAAGCTGTAGATGGTTCTCTAAGGAAACTGTTAGTTTTTGGGATATGTGTTTTCAGACTGACGAATATCTTGCATGTAGAATCATAAACTTCTGACTCATTAGTCCCGCCACCAAACACAAATAATTTATTCCTTATTGCAACTGACTGATGAAAAACTCTACCGTTAATCATGCTGGTAAATTTTGACCAGGAATCACTTACAGGATCATATTCTTCCAATGATCTTGTTACTGTAAAATAATCGTCTTCAACATGATAATTTTTATCACCTCCGTCAACATTTTTATCAATGTGATTACAATATACTATTCCACCTGATACCACAATTCTTCCTGAAAAAACTATCAAGGAAGGTCCTTCTCTTGGTATTTTCATTCTTTTCCTTTTCCTCCATTCACATTTCTTTGGATCATACTCTAAGCATATATCAGTTGTACCTTCATACCTATTATTGAAACCTCCAATAAGATATATTTTGTCTTCTAAAACGCACACACTAAAAAGATCATGTTCGTCCCAATCTTCACATAATCCAGTCACCTCATTGCATTGGTTTGATGCAGGACAGTATTTTTCAACTGAATCAATTTCAGCATGAAATAAACTATTAAAAGTGTATACTTCACCTTTATAACAAACTGATCTATTACTTAAAAGTTTCGAAGACATAGAAACAGGTTGAGTGCAATACCTCTGTTCAAAGTAGCTTTTAGATTCTTGTAAAACACTTTTTCCTGAACACAAAACATCATAAATTATTGTACGACATTCTTCTACTTGTTTGAATGATGATTCTTTATCTAAAATGTACTTCAAAGCACAATAAGAAAGCAATGGAAATCTAACTAGCAATAAAAGACTTTTTGCATATTTGCTTCTTTCTTCGAATTTGTGACTTACCCATGCATTTGCAGCATTAAAAACTTCAATTTCTGACGTGGTGTGTAGATTTGAACTTGAAAGTAAACCAAAGATCAAAGCATAGTCAAGTTTTAAAAAGCAATTGGTTTCAACAAACACACTAAACCATCTACTTAGATACTCTTTTGTAAATTTGTCTAAACAAATCAATTTAAAAGTTTGTCGATAAGTAATAATCTTTTTAAACCTGACTTTTAAGTCTTTGAAGTTTTTTTCATATATGCATATATCGTTTTCTAAGTTATTGTTAAATACAATATTCAACATTTTCAGAGCTTCTATAAAGTTATTTTCATCGAGTAGAAACTGTTCTATAAATTTTAATTTATTATTTTTTCTTGTTACACATTGTAATATTTTTTCTACATTAATAACTACTAAAGTCATGGTTGATACTCATTATTTCAAATTTTTTTCAAGTTTTCCAAATTTCTTCCAGGTTTTCTAAACTTCATCTAGGTTTTCAGATTTCATTCTAGGTTTTTAAAAGCACATCTTTTTTTGATAATTTTTAGTAATAAGTTATTATTTATCAAAAAGAAACTGTTGACTCGCTGTTTAAAAGATAAAAATTATCTAAGAATTACTGTAAGTATTGCAATTTATTTTATTATCTTGGAACCTTTATCAAATTCTTCTAAGATGGTTGCTTTAAAGCTGTTATGTTAGTTCAATATAAAACACCAAAAATCTACTTAAATTTTTCTTATTTTCTTATTTTCTATTTCCAACGTGTTTTATTTAAATTATTATAACAAATGATTATTTGAAACTTATATAATTGAAATAATTAATTCAAATAATTTGTTTTTTAAAACAAGAAATAGACCTAGATGTAAATGCTACAAGTGAAATAAAATCTAACAAGTATGCAGAACTAAAATTTGTTATAGCTTACTATTTTTTTTATTTCTACTAGTATCTTTTGACACCTTTTTTCACAAGAATTTTTAAAGTAAAATTTAAATTTTATTCTTTAATAGATTATTTAAACTCTGTGAAAAACCAATTTAATTTAACGAAAGTAATAATAGAAAAAACTTTTAATGAGGCATGAATAATTTACTAAAACAATGATAAAAAATAGCAATATTTAGACTATATACTTTTATTATAATTACTTAAGATGGATCTATTATCAAGGGATAGTTAACCATTAAAAAAGTTACTGCTTGATTGAAAATGAAAGTTCGTATACCAACTAATGATGGTCTTAGTAGGAGCACTTTAAAGTTTCAGGGTGATCCATTGAGTTATTATGACGTCACAACGAAATCATTTTTTTGGCAGAACAATTTTGTTTTGACGAAATTACTGCATGTATGGAAATAATAGATCGTTGACTCACTAATAATGACCTTATTAGGAGTGCTTCAATGTATCAGGGCGATCCGTTGAGTAAGTATGACGTCACATCAAAACCTTGTTTTGAGCTTGATTAATCTCGTTTGTGGTAAAGACAGAGGTCGTGTATAACAATCAAGTACGTTTATTGATTTTAGAAAATTATACTTGAAACTAGGAAAAAATACTTTTTAGAGCATAAAGTCCTGGTTTAGATCTCTTAAGCACACAAATATGGACAAAAAGCAAAACAGAAGAAAATCTGGCGAAGAGTTGTATGATTACGATGGCAATAGTGGCTTGTCAATCCGTATTTGTTTCAAAAATATTCGAGAGACCTGATTATGATTTAAATATACTAAAACTTTTTATTATTTTCTATTTATTTGATTTTTCACAACTATTTATTTTTAACTAACCGCAAGCAATTAAGCATCCTTCATATTCAACCATGTCTTGACATTTATAAATATAGAGAAAGAATCACCCAAGAAGAGAAATTTAAAGACAGTAAAGCTGCTACAAAAAAAAAAACTGACAACACAAACTTAACTACCTATATCCTGCCACATATGATGTCAATACAACAAAGTACAAAACTGCACACACTAGAAAAAATGTAAGCAATACTTGGCCTTATAAAATTATTTGATTTTTTATAATTATTTATCATTTAAGATTGAATTTATTTAAAAAAATTCCCAACAAGTTAAATGGTTACAATACTTGAGAAGTATCATCAAGTATTCAGGATTTCTCACCAAAACTTTAAGACACGTGTACCTGATGAGAGGAAATCTAACAGAATACTTGACCCTTTTAACTTTTTATTTAAAAGTACAGCTTGTTTCTTCAAGAGTTGAAACTAAGACAGTAAAAGAGATATTGACCAATCTACTGAATACTCCGAATTATACATTTAAAAATTAAAAGTTTAGACATAACTTTATAATGTTAATAACAGTTATAAACATAACTATTTCTTATTTTATCTAAAACTTAACAATTTTTTATTAATTTACAGTAGCTTGATATTACTAAATCATAATAATAATAAAAAAATTAACAGGTTCTGCGTTTTTCCTTAAAAATAACATAATAATAAAAAAAACAACACTTACTTTTAAAAAGATTAAAATCATTTAATATAAAAGTATTTTTTTAAACAATTTAATCCTAGAGAAAGCAATTAAAATGTTTTGAATAAAAAGATTCTTAACTACTAAAATTGAAATCAGAGACTAGTTTTAAAAAGTAAACATTGTTTAAAAAAATATGTTACAATAAAAATATAAATAATAATAAAGTGAATTGTTGAATTTAATCTGTAAGGTCTTGACTTGAGGCTCACTGCAATAAAACTGACTTTTTCTCAACATACTCTTACAATTTTTGTTACAAGTACAAAGTAATGGTTTTATTTCTTTCCTAATGACTTTTACTAACTATGAAATTTAACGGAAAATTAATGTTAAAACATTAATGTTTCCATTAAAAAAAAGTTAGCTAAAACTACAAATTTAAAAGTCATAAAAACTATAATTATTTTAATTTTATCGATTTTATAAAAATTTACAAAAACTTAAACTTTAAAAATTTCAGGGTTTTTGTTCAAAATTCCAGGTTTCTCCAGGTTTTTATTTTGTCTAAATTTTCAAATCCCAGGTTTTCTCAGGTTTCCAGATAAAGTGGTAACCTTGTAAACTGTATACTAGAGAAATGTTTTTAATATAGTTTATTGCACTTTGACTTAAAACAGTATAACTAAACGAGTGCTTTTATAATTTTGAATGGCGAAAAAAAGATTTGAATTTAATTAACCTTTTTGAATATAGTTATAAAATTTAACTTCGGCATTTTCTTAATAACTTTTCATACTCTTCTCTTTGACCAACCCGAGAAAACGTTGACCCTTTTAGTTAAAATCAGACCTGTTTTAACATACGATGTTGCTATAAAAAACTATTTTAACAGAAAATACTTCAAACATTTGGTTAGTTTAGTATAGGGTTTCCCAAGGTGGGCGGTACCGCTTTTGGGGCGATTTTAGTAAGTTAGGGGGCACAATAAGTGGGGTGGAAGAGGGGGAGCGATTTCAAAACATTGAAACTTACAATATATACTTGAGTTACACATGAAGTGCAAAAAAAGTCTTAGGTGTATTTATTAGTAATTTTGAAATTTACAGAAATATTCTTAAGTTGCAGATGAAGAGCAAACAAAAGTCATAGGTGTTTTAAATGGTAAACTTTTTGGAGGAGGCAATAGCCTTTTTTAATTGTTTAAAGGGGGCAATTTGAAAAAAATGAAACTCTGGTTTAGACAAAGTATTTTATACAAAAAATAACTGAAAAATTTAATAAATATTTAAA
>NW_028139246.1:98743-119487 GCF_965202585.1 Thalia democratica
AAAAACCTGTAAGAACTTCAAATAAGCTTGAAATTTATTTTCTAAGACCTTTTGCAACCTCTAACTTGGAAAATGTGTTTCAATTTTTTTGAATCTCAAGATGACTCAGGAAAGTTAAAGATCACTTAGCATAGTTTTTCAACTTAGAACAAAAACCTTTAATTTTAATGATTCAGCCAAATTTTTTATAACTCAGGTTTATTTTTGTTTTAACTACGTATTAAAGATATATATTTTAAATTTATGGCTTTTTTTACTTTACAACAACAACATATACAAAAATAAAACAACTTAAATAAAAAAACATTAAACTAGTAATAAATGATAAAAGAATAAAATGGCAGGTCTAAAGATAATTTTGAAAACTCTATAGATTGAACTTTTAAAATTTAAAAAAAATTGAAACATATTTTCCAAGTTAGAGGTTGCAAAAGGTCTTAGAAAATAAATATATATATATAAATTTTTGTGTCAATTTGAATTTTTTTTTCACATAAAAAAGACTTTAAAATTCCAGGTTGATTTAGTAATTTTGTTGTTCAAAACTTAAAATTTAATCAAAAGTTTTCAAATTCCAGGTTTTTAAGCCTAAACTGACGAGTTCTAGGATTCCAAATTTTTGGCAACTGTAAAACTAACAAAAAACTTAATTCATATATCAAAGTAAAAATAATCAAGTTTAAAAAAAAAGTATGTTGTTTGTTTTATTAAAAACACTTAAAACTGCATATTATTTTTTAAAATTAAGAAAAACACAATTGGAAGCCAAAAAAAAGTCTGAATTTAGAGAAAAAAAATTAAAACTAGCCAAGGTTTTCAAGAAAAAAAAAAGAAGCCAACCAGAATTATTCATAAAAAAAACTCAAAACTTGAGAGAAGCTTAAAGTTGTCGCTATTTTGTATAAGTTTAACAAGATACTTTTCCAATTTTTTCATTCACTAGTTCAAAAAGAATAAACACACTAGTATAAACAAAGTTATTTTTAACAACATTTTCCTAGAAAAGATGAGTTAATTTAAAACATTAGAAAAGTACAGTAAATGTAAAGCTATTTAAACCTTAAAAAAGTATATTTCTTAGTACATATTAATAAAGTAGTGATAGTTTACTCTAACACTAACAAAAGTTAAAGTTCACTAAAAACCTGTAACTTTACTTATAAGGATAGTGATTTTAAATTCAAACTAAAATTGAAATTTAATATCAATATATTATTTGTATTTAGGTTTGATACTAAAAAAATATACAATAAATGTTTAGTAATAGTTATTTTTATTTTCACAAATTGATCTTACCCTTTATAGCATATAAATTGTTTTTAAGCAATAGTTACAGGGTTGCCAATTTTAAATAGAAAAAAAAAACACATTATGATTTAAAAAAACATTTTAAGTAAAAACTATATTGAATAATCTTAAAATGTCTTAATTCATAAAAAGTTTATTTCAAGTCTTTTAAATATTATATTATGAATTGATAAAGATTTTCAACTAACTTTTTAAAGTAAGATAAATCAAGTTTTTGAACAAAATTGGTTAAAAAATCAAAATATTAAAACTTAAACAATTAAATCTTATTCAAGATTAAAAAGAAATTAGCTTGTTATTTTCAAAAAATCTTGTAAATAACTTCAGTTTTTAGTAAATTAACCAAGCTGTCCTGTGTTAGTACAACATTTTAAACCAGTTTGAGTTGTCCTGAAAATTAGATTTTTTTTTAACTTTACAGAGTTTTCCTTACTATATCACATATCAAGAATGAGTTGCAACCCTGTTTTACTAGATGCTATATATACTTTACTTTATATGATTTCTATCTTATTGCGTTTAAAATTAGTTGTAAAGTTAATTATTTAGATATTAAAGTTTAAAAAAAATTGAAAAAGAACAATTAGTTAAAAAAACTAACTAACATCTTGGAAATCTTATAGGTTTTATGTTTCCCCTCTTGTTTGTGGCTGATTAAAAGAAGGTCCTTATCTCACCAATTTTTCAAAGTTATTATAAGAGATCACTGTTGTTTTTTTTTCATTACAACTTGTCTGCTAATTCTAGAGAAGAATTGTTCAACTAAATTAATTTCAGCCTTGAGAATACTAAAAAAATCAACTAGTAGAAGAGCTAATAAAGTAAATTCAAAAAAATCATCAGGGCTGAATCTTAACACAATGTTGAATTTATCGTTTAACTAAACAAATAAAATTAACTTTACCTCTTTTAAACACACTAAAAATTTTGTGTACCTCTAAGTCAGTTTTGTGCACCCTAAAGTTTTCATGTACCCTAAAAATAATTTTGTGTACACTAGTGTGCACCGGTGTACACCTTAAAGACTACTGATCTAATTAACAATCACCAGTCTACTAGATAACAGCTGAATAAGACCAAGTCAAAATTTATCAAAATAAATTCTTCTAGTGTATAACTTTCTATTTTCAATGTATTATTTATTACATTTTATCTCATATTGTTATATTTTGTCATTTTAACTATTTAGTGCATTTTATTTAAGAGAAGATTTAGAGAATTTTTTTATTAAGTTTATATTTAAACTTTAAAATGCAACAATACATTTACTCTCTGCCCTTTGAGGTTTAATCATAACCAGAAGGACGAAAGAAGTTTAAAAAACCATAAGGTAATAAGAGGCAATGTTGATAAAAGTTGTATAAGGGGAATACAATACATAATAAAACTTAAAGAGTATTAACATGTTTTAAGTTTTTAAAATGAAGAAAGTAAGTGACAATATTTTAGTCAAAGTAAAACAAAAAGGTAGAAAGATACAGTTCAAGTCTTTTAGTTACAGAATTTAGGTGACAAAGTTTAAGTAAAAAAAGCCATAAAGGGTAGGTTTTATCCCTGTGAAACCATAAAGTCAAACAAAACTAAAAAATTTTTAGTCACCAAAGCCAAAATAGAACTTACAAAATATAAGTCCAAATAAGTAATAAGGTACTGACAGTGTATGAGTACAAACAAGCACAAAAGGTAGTGAACATTTTTAAGTCACAGTGAGTCATGTTAAATTTTATGTTAGGCTCTTGAATATTAGTAGAACAATAGAAAATGACAATATTTAATAATAACTAAGAGATCAAAGACCAGTTAAAAAATCCTGAGTAGCATTAGGAATTTGTACCAAACAGGTTTTCTATGTGCATGATAATTTAATGATAATTTTAACTGAAAAATTTGTTTTTATTACAATGTTGGTGCTATTTTAGCCTGATTATTGAAAATAATTGAAAACTAATTATTATCTGAAAAAGATTTAGAAAAGTTAGTACTTTTAAGCTTTAAAACAATATGTATTTAAAGGTTTTTTTACAAATTCTTTTATCTAGTATTTAAGACAAATTTAAATTTTTGTATGGTTTTGAATTTTTTATAATTATTGTTTTTATCTAATAGATTTAGGGAAAGTTGTAGTTATAAAATAAAATAAATATATATATATAGTTTTCCTCACTATTCTACTAGAAAAAAAGTATAACAAGAGGAAGTAGAGATTTTCTTTGAGCAAATAGTGAGAGATACATAGCAGGAAGAGGAAGTGTATTTAAATACCATTTACTTTACACTGTTGTTCTATCTAATTGAATGCTTAATCATGTAGAAGAAAATTACAGTTAGGAGAAAATTATTAAGCTATGTTCAGCTATATGTATACTGAGTTTTTCACTGACATCATTCTAGACAACATTGCTGCTGCTAATGTGTAGCTCATTTAGACATTTATATTATTTTAATGTTTATTGTAAAATTATTTTTTAAATGATATTTTTTTTCATTCAAGTTCTAGATAGTTATATGAAACATTCTTTTATAAATTTCTTTAAGTATGTTCTCTTAAGGTTAGTTTTGTTTTAAGGTTTTAATTACGTTTATTAAAATATTCTAAAGTATTTTTATTTATTATTAATGTTGTTTACATGGTTCTAAAACAACATGTTTATTCATTGTCATGCCTAGTTTATATAGAATAACATTTAGTATTATTTAGTATCACTTTTATTCAATCTAATTTTCTTATTTAGTTATGTTTTCAAAAAAGAATACAACTATATTGTTAATAATAAAAGTAATTTCTTTTTTACGTTGGTTACAAAGATAATTTTTTCTTTATTTATAATGTAATTAAACTAAAGCAGACTTCAGCACGTGTTTAAGCATGATGTATTCTCTTTAGTATTTTAGAGTTAAATTATACAATAAAAAAACTGTCTGTATCATTTTGATTACTCAACAACGACATTAAAATAATTTTACTTAATTTTTTTATTTAGTTTAACATTTTAACAGAGTTATTTTAATAAGTTGGAATACAAAACTTTCAGTGTTTAAAATCCTCATTACTTACTTTGAGGATAAAAAAATACTCACGATGGAAAAAGAAATAAATAAATCTTACAAAAGGTTTGTTAAAGTTATTCAAGTTATCAAAATAAAACTGCAAACTGTTGCCTACTTATTTAAAGAAAATAGTAATTAATGATTGAATAATAGGTTTTGAATCAAACTTTTGATTGTAAACATTATTAAAATTTAGGAAAAAAATGTTACAAAAAAACGAAAGAGCAAAATTATTTTATACTATTTAAAAACAATTCCTTTTTGTTATGGTAGTATACAGTCGACAATTAGATTTTTTAGTATTTAGTAACAAATATTTTACAAAATCAATTTAAACAATAGATATACTTTTTTTGATTTATATTCTCAAAGTAAATAACATAAGTTTGATTGCAGTCATTTTTGATAAATTTTAGTTTAAAGTTTTAAATTACTAAATAATTAAACATTTTATCCTCAAATTTTAAACCTTAACTATAAACAAAATTACTTTTATTACCTGTATGTATTGTTATATATTTTTTTTAATAGATAAATTAACATTTATAAAAAAATAGAATAACTGTTTGATAAATCCGAACTTTGTCATATTTATATGTTAATGTTTTGAAAACTGCAAGCTGTTATTAAGGTTTTAATTTAAAAGTAAAAATGATTTAAATTTCTCATAGAAAGCTTACCTATACTTAGGTCACATATTTGCTACACATAAATTTTAGGTTATATTTCTCCTAAAAGATTTGAAGCAAAAAACTAATAAAATTATTTTTAGGCGAGAAATCAAGTTATATCCATTGATAATACTTTTTTGATTTTTTAGTCACTGAAAAATGTAATGAAGCATTATCCTTTTTTTTAATATATTGCTTAAAGTTTAAATATTTTGATAAAACAATAACGCCAGCATTTTTTGTCTTACCAACAAATGTTATTAAAATTTTTTAAATATTTTTCTCAACAATTTAAAACTCGTTTAAATAAATTATATTTGTGGCAATAGTAATTTTTAGTTAGTTTTTATCTCCAAAAAATCAATGTTATACAAACAAAAAAATGTTGGTTTACCATCAAAATACTTAAATACAAGCTGGTTAATATTGATGATAATCTTACTTATATGTTTTTATTTAAGTTATAAATTTTTTAATACGACTATATTATATTTTTTATGTAAATTTATAGTATCTGACTGTAATTTTTTAAATAATATTAATATTACATAGTGTATTAAAAACTATATCGTTTCGTTTAAAATGTGTTATGTTTTTTTTTGTATAAAATAACTTAAACTAAAAAACGAGTGTGAAGTTAGCTTGACCGCGATTTTTAGGAATTTTTAAAAAATGTCCAAATTTTAAACTTAATTGTTTTCCTTATCTTAATAACTAATTAACTTTTTTTTTATGTTCTAGAGCAGTGGTCGGCACGGTGTACACTGGTGCACACTAGTTTACATGAAATTTCTTTTAGGGTGCACGAGACTGTTAGGGTGCATGAAACTTATTTTCGGGTACATGATTTTTTATTTCGCGCAGAAGTTAAAACAAAGTTTTTTTTTAATTCTTTCTACATTTAAGACATATTCAACCTTAATCTCTAATTGACCATTTTGCTGTTAATAAAACGACCATTTTTGTACTCTACTAGTTCTGTTCTGTTACGTTATGTGAAAACTTTTCCATTATTAGCCTAGACATGGATAGGGTAAACTGGTAAATTTAAAGTTAGCGTGTTGAAACTAACTAAATGTTACAAAATTATTAGTAAAAAAAAAAAAAAACGATTAAAAGTGTTAACATATTCATAAACACTAGCGGCGCTAAAGAGTGCAAATTGGGGTGCACAGAATTTTAATTTTGTGATTTAGGGTTCTCGGATTTGAAGTAGCGTGCCGACCACTGTTTTAGAGAACGTTTCTTGCTTTTAATTAAAAAAAACTATATGATTCGGGTTTGGTTTTTGAGTGGGGCCTCTGTAAGAAAAATTGGGTTTTTTATGAGTTTTCTTATTTTATGACTTTGAGTAAAAAAATATTATTTTTATAAATCTTCTTATTAAAGATTATAAGAATTTTCGAACATATAATTTCTCTGAAAAAACTTGATCATCTTTTTTTAAATAAGCTAATTTCACATAAACAGTTTGGTTTTCTACCTAATCGATCATCTAGTTATCAACTGTTGAATTGCTTACACTCATGGTTGGTTTCATTTCTAAGCAATAAGTCAACTAAAGTTATTTACACAGACATTCAAAAGACTTTTGACTCTGTATCCCATTTTAAACTAATAAAGACTTTAACTCAATACAAAATTCAAAAGTTTAGTTAGCTGGTTCAAAGAGTTTCTTGAAAACAGAACCCAAAAAGTAGTTATTGGTAATACTTTTTCAGAGTCTTTACCTGTTTTCAGTGGAGTGCTTCAAGGAGGGGTTATTGGCCCACTTTTATTCATAATTTATATCAATGATATAGCTTTAGAAGTAGATGTTGATAGCAACATAAATCTCTTTGCAGACGATACAAAAATTTTTAGTCATTCTAACACAATTCTACAAAAATCTTTGGATAAAATTTATCATTGGCTAAAAGAAATAAAACTAGTTTTAAATCCTAGTAAATGTCAGGTTCTAACCATTTAAAAAAATACATCTAGTATCACTTCTGAATTTAGAATAAACAACATAAGGTTACCTTCAACTAAAGTGTTTAAAGATCTGGGAATTTTTATTGCTGAAAACCTAAAATGGAACCACTATATCAATTACGTTTATCAAATTGCATCAACTATTTCTTATCAAGTTTTAAAGAGTTTTAAATCTACAGATATAAACATTCTAAAAAAATTATCTCGTTTACATTCGTTCTAAGTTAGAATACAACACACAAATTTAGTCTCCATACTTGAAGAAAGATATTAACCATCTTGAATCCGTTCAAAGAAAATATACAAGAATAGTCTTCAACCGTTGCAACATTTCATACACATCTTATTTTGATAGACTCTCAAAACTTGGTATTAAGTCTTTAGAGTATAGAAGGATCGAGTTTGAGTTAATTACTTTTTTCAAACTAATTAATAGTGAAACTACAGTTAATTCACAGTCTATTTTCGAACCTCATAAATGTACTTATTTACTGAGAGGTAACAACAGAAATTTTACATGCAGACATAATTTCAATAATAATGTTTAGCATAATTCTTTTTTTTATCGTTCAGTTGAATTATGGAACAAGCTTCCAAACGATTTAGTTTCTTGTAAAAAAGTTGAGCATTTTCGGTTAAGGTTAAAAAAGTTTAATTTAAATAAATATTTTGTCAGCAAAATTCATAAGTAATTTTTTTTTTGTTATTTCTTCATTAACCACTAGTTGTATTTGTTTAATTTGGTTTAACCTATAGCTTTATTTTATTAGCGGCGCCTTTCCTCTGTGTATAACAAAACCTGTTCCTTAATACATACTTAATTGGCCTGTTAAAGTGCTTGGGGCCTTGGGTTTTTGAGTTTTGTTTATAGTCAGTGTTCTCAACATTTATCAGCTACTACGAAAGTCCAACAAACGCTGAGTTATCTGAGTATTAAAGATTTGAAAGTAAATATGAAGCAGGCTCTCCTAACAAAAGTGAAACAATTTGTATGGATATATTTAAACCAGTTACTCAAATGAAGGCTGAACCAGTTGTTCAAATAATGTGAAGCCAGTTGTCTGAATGAAAGTGAAACCAGTTTTGGAGTGAAACCATTTGTTCGGGTGAAGTTTAAGTAGGATATTGTTGTTCTCTTTTCGGAAGCACCGGAGTTATAAATTTTGTGTTATAATTTTTGTGTTTTTATGTTAATTTTAAACTTTAATTAGTTAAACTCAGTTTTTTTTTTTTAATGTACAATTTTGGTTTATTTTTGTCTTTTTGTTGTATGTCTTTCTGTATAAGTGGCCTAGGTTTTGATGCCTGGGTCCTTCGTATGACAACAAACTTACAATAATAATATGTAAATTAACGGCTATAGTTTTTTTTTTAATAACAGTCAATACTTTGTACAATTTGCCCTTAGTAAGGATTTTTTAGGAATTTTAACTCAAACTCATAAAATAAAAAAATTAATAAAAAAACCCAATTAAGGCCAAATTGTACAAAATATTGACAGTTAGTAAAAAAAAAATTTAGACGTTTATTCACAAAATAATAAGTAGATTAAAAAGAATATTATTGTACTCCTTCTTTATAACTTAAGTTGATAAAATAAGAAAAATTCAATAAAAAAAAAACCGATTTTTTCAAAGTGGACCCACTCAAATAACCTAACCCCAATCCAATATTTTTTTTTAAGTTAAAAGCAAAAACCCGTTCTCTATAAAACAAAAAAAAAAGTTAATTAGCTATAAAGATAAAATAAATAAAATGGTTTAAATTTTAGACATTTTTAAAAAAATCTTGTAATTTGCGGTCAAGCTAATTTCACACTTTATTACTTTTAAATATTTATTTAATTTTTCTTTGATTTTTTGTATAAAATACTTTGTCTAAACCAGAGTTTCATTTTTTTCAAATTGTCCCCTTTGAACAATTAAAAAAGGCTATTGCCTCCTCCAAAAAGTTTACCATTTAAAACACCTATGACTTTTGTTTGCTCTTCATCTGCAACTTAAGAATATTTCTGTAAATTTCAAAATTACTAATGAATACACCTAAGACTTTTTTTGCACTTCATGTGTAACTCAAGTATATATTGTAAGTTTCAATGTTTTGAAATCGCTTCCACCCCACTTATTGTGCCCCCCCCCCCTAACTTACTAAAATCGCCCCAAAAGCGGTATCGCCCACCTTGGGAAACCCTATACTAAACTAACCAAATGTTTGAAGTATTTTCTGTTAAAATAGTTTTTTATAACAACATCGTATGTTAAAACAGGTCTGATTTTCACAAAAAGGGTCAACGTTTTCTCGGGTTGGTCAAAGAGAAGAGTATGAAAAGTTATAAAGAAAATGCCGAAGTTAAATTTTATAACTATATTCAAAAAGGTTAATTAAATTCAAAACTTTATTTCGCCATTCAAAATTATAAAAGCACTCATTTAGTTATATTGTTTTAACTAAATTTAAAACATTTCTATAGTATACAGTTTACAAGGTTACCACTTTACCTGGAAACCTGAGAAAACCTGGGATTTAAAAATTTAGACAAAATAAAAACCTGGAGAAACCTGGAATTTTGAACAATAAGCCTGAAATTTTTAAAGTTTAAGTTTTTGTAAAGTTTTATAAAATTGATAGAATTAAAATAATTATAATTTTTATGACTTTTAAATTTGTAGTTTTAGCTAACTTTTACTTAATGGAAACATTAATGTTTTAACATTAATTTTCCGTTAAATTTCATAGTTGGTAAAAGTCAGTAGAAAAGAAATAAAACCATTACTTTGTACTTGTAACAAAAATTGTATGAGTATGTTGAGAAAAAGTCAGTTTTATTGCAGTGAGCCTTAAGTCAAGACCTTACAGATTAAATTCAACAATTCACTTTATTATTATTTATATTTTTATTGTAAAATAGTTTTCTAAACAATGTTTACTTTTTAAAACTAGTCTCTGATTTCAATTTTAGTAGTTAAGAATCTTTTTATTCAAAACATTTTAATTGCTTTCTCTAGGATTAAATTGTTTAAAAAAATACTTTTATATTAAATGATTTTAATCTTTTTGAAAGTAAGTGTTTTTTTTTGTTATTATTATGTTATCTTTAAGGAAAAAACGCAAAACCTGTTAATTATTTTTTATTATTATGATTTAGTAATATCAAGCTACTGTAAATTAATAAAAAAATTGTTAAGTTATAGATAAAATAAGAAATAGTTATGTTATTAACTGTTATTAACATTATAAAGTTATGTCTAAACTTTTAATTTTTAAATGTATAATTCGGAGTATTGAGTAGATTGGTCAATATCTCTTTTACTGTCTTAGTTTCAACTCTTGAAGAAACAAGCTGTACTTTTAAATAAAAAGTTAAAAGGGTCAAGTATTCTGTTAGATTTCCTCTCATCAGGTACACGTGTCTTAAAGTTTTGGTGAGAAATCCTGAATACTTGATGATACTTCTCAACTATTGTAACCATTAAAACTTCTTGGGAATTTTTTTAAATATATTCAATCTTAAATGATAAATAAGTATAAAAAATCAAATAATTCTATAAAGCCAAGTATTGCTTACATTTTTTCTAATGTGTGCAGTTTTGGACTTTCTCGTATTGACATTATTTGTGGCAGGATATAGGTAGTTAAGTTTGTGTTGTCAGTTCTTTTTTTTTTGTAGCAGCTTTACTGTCTCTCTATTCCTCTTCTTGGGTGATTCTTTCTCTATATTTATAAACGCCAGGATATGGTTGAATATGAAGGATGCTTAATTGCTTGCGGTTAGTTAAAAATAAATAGTTGTGAAAAATCAAATAAATAGAAAATAATAAAAAGTTTTAGTACATTTAAATCATAATCCGGTCTCTCAAGATTTTTGAAACAAATACGGATTGACAAGCCACTATTGCCATCGTAATCATCCAACTCTTCGCCAGATTTTCTTCAGTTTTGCTTTTTGTCCATATTTGTGTGCTTAAGAGATCTAAACCAGGACTTTATGCTCTAAAAAGTATTTTTTCCTAGTTTCAAGTATAATTTTCTAAAATCAATAAACGTACTTGATTGTTATACACAACCTCTGTCTTTACCACAAACGAGATTAATCAAGCTCAAAAAAAGGTTTTGATGTGACGTCATACTTACTCAACGGATCGCCCTGATACTTTGAAGCACTCCTAATAAGGTCATTATTAATGAGTCAACGAACTTTTATTTCCATGCATGCAGTAACTCAAAACAAAATTGTTCTGCCAAAAAAATGATTTCGTTGTGACGTCATAATAACTCAATGGATCGCCCTGAAACTTTAAAGTGCTCCTACCAAAACCATCATTAGTTGGTATACGAACTTTCATTTTCAATCAAGCAGTAACTTTTTAAAACCAAAGTTATGGTTAACTATCCCTTGATAATAGATCCATCTTAAGTAATTATAGTAAAAGTATATAGTCTAAATATTGCTGTTTTTTATCATTGTTTTAGTAACTTATTCATGCCTCATTAAAAGTTTTTTTCTATTATTACTTTCGTTAAATTAAATTGGTTTTTCACAGAGTTTAAATAATCTATTAAGGAAGAAAATTTAAATTTTCTTTAAAAATTCTTGTGAAAAAAGGTGTCAAAAGAAACTAGTAGAAATAAAAAAAATAGTAAGCTATAACAAATTTTAGTTCTGCATACTTGTTAAATTTTATTTCACTTCTAGCATTTACATCTAGGTCTGGTTCTTGTTTTAAAAAACAAATTATTTGAATTAATTATTTCAAATAATCATTTATTATAATAATTTAAATATAATACGTTCGAAATAGAAAATAAGAAAATAAGAAAAATTTAAGTAGATTTTTGGTGTTTTATATTTAACTAACATAACAGCTTTAAAGCAACCATCTTAGAAGAATTCGATAAAGGTTCCAACATAATAAAATAAATTGCAATACTTACAGTAATTCTTAGGTAATTTTTATCTTTTAAACAGCGTTTCTTTTTGATAAATAATAACTTATTATTTAAAAATTATCAAAAAAAGATGTTCTTTCAAAAACCTAGAATGAAATCTGAAAAACCTAGAAGAAATTTAAAAAACCTGGAAGAAATTTGGAAAACTTGAAAAAAATTTGAAATAATGAGTATCAACCATGAATTTAGTAGTTATTAATGTAGAAAAAATATTAAAATGTGTAACAAGAAAAAATAATAAATTAAAATTTACAGAACAGTTTCTACTCGATGAAAATAACTTTATAGAAGCTATGAAAATGTTCAATATTTTATTTAACAATAACTTAGAAAACGATATATGTATATATGAAAAAAACTTCAAAGACTTAAAAGTCAGGTTTAAAAAGATTATTACTTATCGACAAACTTTTAAATTGATTTGTTTAGACAAATTTACAAAAGAGTATCTAAGTAGATGGTTTAGTGTGTTTGTTGAAACCAATTGCTTTTTAAAACTTGACTATGCTTTGATCTTTGGTTTACTTTCAAGTTCAAATCTACACACCACGTCAGAAATTGTAGTTTTTAATGCTGCAAATGCATGGGTAAGTCACAAATTCGAAGAAAGAAGCAAATATGCAAAAAGTCTTTTATTGCTAGTTAGATTTCCATTGCTTTCTTATTGTGCTTTGAAGTACATTTTAAATAAAGAATCATCATTCAAACAAGTAGAAGAATGTCGTACAATAATTTATGATGTTTTGTGTTCAGGAAAAAGTGTTTTACAAGAATCTAAAAGCTACTTTGAACAGAGGTATTGCACTCAACCTGTTTCTATGTCTTCGAAACTTTTAAGTAATAGATCAGTTTGTTATAAAGGTGAAGTATACACTTTTAATAGTTTATTTCATGCTGAAATTGATTCAGTTGAAAAATACTGTCCTGCATCAAACCAATGCAATGAGGTGGCTGGGTTATGTGAAGATTGGGACGAACATGATCTTTTTAGTGTGTGCGTTTTAGAAGACAAAATATATCTTATTGGAGGTTTCAATAATAGGTATGAAGGTACAACTGATATATGCTTAGAGTTTGATCCAAAGAAATGTGAATGGAAGAAAAGGAAAAGAATGAAAATACCAAGAGAAGGACCTTCCTTGATAGTTTTTTCAGGAAGAATTGTGGTATCAGGTGGAGTAGTATATTGTAATCACATTGATAAAAATGTTGATGGAGGTGATACAAATTATCATGTTGAAGACACTTATTTTACAGTAACAAGATCATTGGAAGAATATGATTCTGTAAGTGATTCCTGGTCAAAATTTACCAGCATGATTAACGGTAGAGCTTTTCATCAGTCAGTTGCAATAAGGAATAAATTATTTGTGTTCGGTGGCGGGACTAATGAGTCAGAAGTTTATGATTCTACATGCAAGATGTTCGTCAGTCTAAAAACATATATCCCAATAACTAACAGTTTCCTTAGAGAACCATCTACAGCTTTTAGTATAGGAAGCAAAGTTTTAATTTTTGGCCAAGTAGATTCACTTGCATTGTGTTATGATTTAAAAGAAAATGAATGGTCTGAAAAACCATACAAAGTTGCGGACAACCTTGAAGAGTTCAGTTCTATTCAACTGCCGTAACTAGAACTTTAAGTATGAAAATTGTCGTATTACCACATATTAAACTATGACAATAGTAATTTAGTTATTTATTGTAAAGTGTTTTTTAAAAAGTATTTACGCTATTTTAAAGAATTTAGAAAAATCCTTATAATAAAGTAGTATTGAAATTAGTTGTCTTTGTTTGTACACTAACGATTAAATTTAAGCTATACATTTTGTAGTGTAAAATTAATATAGTGAGTGATATTTGATTTAATTGAACAGAAAAATTTCTCAAATAACATTTTATAAGCATGTAAGAGGTGTACAAAATTGTTCTAAAGTTTCAGATAAATGCGACCATGCAATAGAACAGGGGTCGGCAGGTAGTTGGTGGTTGCGGGCCAAATTTCAAGTCTCCAAAGTCTTCGCGGGCCGCAGTTTTAGTTTTAGTGACATTTGAATAATCTTTTGGTTTTAGTTTTAGTCATACTAGAGAAAAATTTTACTTTTATACACCTTATTATCTTAAATGACTTTTAGCTATACATAAAATGCCTATTTAAATTAATATATATTAAAATAGAATTTACATTGACTAATATACTTAAGTATTAATAAACTATTTACTTTCATAAGCACGTATCATAAGCACTTTATACTTTTGTAATTTTACTTACAACCTACCTCTCTATAAAAACCAAACTTGAAATACAATTTATGGGTTACATTTATACATTTATTATATTATCAACCCGTATTTCATATTTCTAAAAATATTTACTTCAAAAAAAGTTTTTTCGGGTTAAATAGTTTACATTCATAAAAAAGTTTAGTAATTAGTTAATTTAATAAAATTAAAACCTGTTTGTATTCCAGAAAGCTAGAATAAATTCATTAACATAATTAATTCTTGAATACTTTAATAAAGTATCTTATTAGTAATTAGTCTTTTACATAGTTGCCTCTTAAAAAGCAAAAATGTCTGAGTTGTATCAAACCAGCCTAAGTTTATTAAAAGTTTATAAAGCTAATAAATAGGTGTTAATCAAGCTTAAATACCTAATTAAAATATCATCATTATCAAAAAGTACACTAAGTGTAAGAAAATAAGAAAAAATTACAATTAGTAAACTACACTACAGTCATAAAAATTATTCTCAGAATAAAAAATTTCTTTAAAGTGTTTGAAATAAAAGTTTCACATATACCTGAGTTTCGAAGCTTTTAAAATAGCCTGTTTGTGTAGCAACCCAGTTAAAACAAAGTTCCCAACATAAAAAAATAACAAAGTAAACAAATTACATGCCAAAAAAATATAAGTCAGCTGGTATGGACAATTAAGTTTCTTAAACAAATTTAACAAAAGTATAAAACTTTATCGAGTTATTAGCGAGGTAGAAAAACTTATTTTTTATAAAGCATTATAGCAATTCTTTATCTGCATCAAGAATATTGCATTTAAAAATAGTAGTTGTAAAATATATGACGAGCTACAAAAATAAAAAAACGTTAGTAAGGATATATTGCGAGAAACGATAAAAAAACAAATCACCAAAGTTAGTTCAAACAAAGCACATGATTATCTTCAGTAACTACAGAATGATCAGAAAAAAACTGTTAAGGCAAGTTATAAAGTAACAAAATGTATTACTTAAAATGAGATACCGTTTATAATTGAACACTTTTTAAAGAATTTATGTAGGCGGTAATAAAAAAAATTTATTTATTTCTTCAGTGGCTACAAGAAGTCGTGTTTAGGAAATGCATTAAGGTTATAAAGTCGAATAAATCAAATTAGGATTTTAATCAATCTGTTAACATGAGAACACTCATAGAAAAACTATTGCTGATCTGAGAATTTTTATTAGAGATGTTTTTACTAACTTTGACATTTTAGTTTAATTTTTTGGTTTAGTTCCAACGCGAAGCACAACAATTGGTGGAATTTTACAAGTAAAGGTGCAATGCACCAATAAAAAGTTTTTGGAAGTAAAATTCCTTCTTTTATTTTTAGTATAAAGTTTAAAAAAAGTCTTTTAAAATGTATCAATATCAAAAATTACTGTTAAGCTACTTTAATGTATTTTTTAATAAAAAAATGTTTCTTTTGTTAAAGTTTTTGTGTCAAATCGAAATTTTATTACTTTTCTTGTAAAAGTTGTTTTAGATTCCAAGTTTTTTAAAAATTTCTTAAATTCAAGTTTTGTTTAAAGGTTTTTAAGCACAAATTTTCAAATTCAAAGCTTTTTCGGTATTCAAGTTTTTTGGCAACACTGATTGTTCACACTTAAATGTACCGATAATATAGATAATATTTTGAATTATATCAGCTGCAAGACTTAAAATATGACATATATTATAACTCAAACTAGCACTGTGGATTGAGCAAAACATACATCATAAGCTTATTTTGTCATTCTTTCAAGCAAAAAAGCCAGCCTGAATCAACAAAAACATTCCTGATATCTTTGTATACAAAAAACAATTCTAGCCAAAAACTAGTAAAATGACTTAGTTGGCCTGAGATTTGAAGTCTTCAAATAGTCTGAGTGTGTGTCAATGTTTAGTTGTTTATTTGCTTGAATTTAAATTATTTTGATTAACAATGTAAAAACTTATTAAATTAACCATCCCTAAATCTAGTTTAAATTAAATAAGTCCAAAAAACAGCAATTGCGTGTATTGATATGCAAGGCATAAAAATTAACTTAGTTTGACAAAAACAACGTTTGAAAAATGAAAATAAACGCCAGACAAAAACTATTTTTTAGTCTTATATATTGTTTTAAATGTGTCAGTAGAAATTTAGATATTACATATAGAAACAACAATGTTGGAAAATTATGCATAATCTAAACTTAAACTAACTAAAGTATTAAATAAAAGGTGGTTTAAAATATAAGCATCTTTTTAAGTTTGTGTGCATAGAAATTAATTTAAAGTGCAAGGAAAACTTCTAAAAATGATAATGTGTCGAAACAAAAATCAAATAAACCTCACTTCTTATTACTATTTTATTTTTAATGTTTTTACACTAAAATATAACATTAACAAATAAAAAATCTATAAAAGAAACTTTGGTATAGAAAATATTGAAAATGAATACCTAAGCTATAAAGAAATGACACTTTAGATAATTACTGTGCATTACTTTTGTACAAAATTTAAAACATTTGCATTTAGTTTGTTTAATAAATAGGTATTATGTAACTAACTAATTGAATTAAGCACTCTTTACACTCTTTTTTCAGATATTTACTTGCCGTTGTAAAAAAGAAGTTATCATGAAACTGATAAAAATATCCTGTTAGAATGCTAATCTGTCTTTTTCACATTTTTAAACTTAAGCAGTAATTTCTTTTAATCATTTTAAAATGTTGTACAGAGACTTAAAACCAAACTAATCAAACTAAATCGAATTACCGAAAAAAATTTAACTTGAAATATGTTTTTGCTCAGCGGGCCACATTTACGTGCTCGCGGGCCACAAAAATTTCTTTCGCGGGCCGCATTCCATTCAAAAAAATAACGTGCTCGCGGGCCGCAGATTTACCATTCGCGGGCCGCATTTGGCCCGCGGGCCGCAGTTTGCCGACCCCTGGAATAGTTGTTAATCAAGCTTAAATACCTAGTTAAAATATCATCATTATCAAAAAGTACACAAAGTGTAATAAAACAAGAAATAAATGCAATTAGTAAACTACACAACAGTCATAAAAACTATTCTGAGCATTGGAAGATTTCTTTAAAGTGTTCGAAATAAAAGCTTCACACACACCTGAGTTTTCAACCTTTTAAAATATCCTGTTTGTGTAGCAACCCAGTTGAAATAAAGTTCACAACATAAAGAAATAACGAATGTTATTAACAGTAATATATTACATGCCAAAAAAATATAAGTCAGCTGGAATGGACAATTAAGATTCTTAAACATATTTAACAAAAGTATAAAATTCTATTGAGTCATTAGCGAAGTAGAAAAACTTATTTTTTATTAAGCATTTTAGAAATTCTTTATCTGAAATAAGAATATTGCATTTAAAAATTGTAATTGTAAAATATAAGACGAGCTACAGGAATAAAAAAACGTTAGTTAGGAATTAATGCGAGAAACGATAAAAAATCAAATGACCAAAGTCAGTTCTCCAACAAAGCACATGATTACCTTCGGTAACTACAGAATGATCAGAAAAAATTGTTAAGGCAAGTTATAAAGTAGCAAAATTTATTACTTAAAATAAAATACCGTTTATAATTGAAAACTTTTCTAAAGAGTTTATGTTGGCGGTTATGAAAAGCTTGTGTTTATTTCTTCAATGAAAACTAGAAGTCGTGTTTAGGAAATGCATTAAGGTTTTAGTCGCATAAATCAAACTAAGACTTTAATCAATCTGTTAACTTGAGAGCACTGATAAAAAAACTATTGCTCATCTGAAAATTTTTATTAAAAATTTTATAAGTTCTAAGTATGAGCATCTTTTTAAGTTGGTGTGCATAGAAATGAGTTTAAAGTGGAAAGAAAACTTTTTAAAAATTAAAATGTGTCAAAACAAAAATCAAATAAACCTTATTTCTATTTACTATGTTATGTTAAATATTTTCACCTTAAAATGTAACATTTACAAATAAAAAATCTTTAAAGGAAACTTAAGAAATATTGAAAAAAAATATCTAAGCTATAAAGAAACGACACTTTAGTTAATTACTGTGCATTACTTTTGTACAAAATGGAAAACATTTGCATTTAGTTTATTTAATAAATAGGTATTATACATCTAACTTATTAAATCCAAGCACTCTTTACAATCGTTTTTCAGATAATTACATGTTGTTGTAAAAAAGAAGTTATTATGAAACTAAGAAAAATATCCTGTTAGAATGCCAATCTATCTTTTTCACATTTTTAAACTACATCAATAATTTCTTCTTACTACTTTTAAATATTATACAGAGACTTAAAACCAAACTAATCAAACTAAATCGAATTACCGAAAACATTTAACTTTAAATATTTTTTTGCTCAGCGGCCCACATTTACATACTCGCGGGCCACAAAATTTTCTTTCGCGGGCCGCATTCCATTTAAAAAAATAACGTGCTCGCGGGCCGCAGATTTACCCCTCACGGGCCGCAAGTGGCCCGCGGGCCGCAGTTTGCCGACCCTTGAGTTAGGTATAGGTAATATAATAAAAACTTAAAAAAAACCTTAACTTTAAAATTTTAGACAGTATTTAAAAACTTGTGTCTGATATTAGTATTAAAATAAAAAGTATTTTTTGACTTACAAAACTTAAACATAAAATAAATAGCAAATTATATTTTAGTTGAGACATATATGTAAAAACTCGAACTTTGTCTAATGAGTTAGTTTCAGTAAACAGAAAAAAAATTTAATCATAAAAATATATAAATAAGGCGTTTATACTTTTTTGTAGTGTTTAAGTAAAAGTTTTACTGAGTTATATCATGTAAACTTATTTTCTTGTCTCAAAGTAGAGTTCTAACATTTATGATCTTTTGTATACTTGCAGTATTTCATTTGTAACATGTTTATTAATTTATAAGTTTTAATGAACGTAAGCCACTAAAATTAAAATTAAGAGTATAACTGAGTTATATCAAGTAAACTTATTTTCTTGGCTCAAAAGTATGGCCTAAGGGACTGAACCTAGTAACATTTCTGGCTTGCAACGTGTTTCTTAACTTGAAAACAACTTATGCGAACAAAATGAAAACAAGCTGTGAAAGTGAACTAAGTTGTAGATAATATAAAAGGAAGTAAACTACAACAAATGTCTATGAAACAGTAAACATGGTCTCCATCTATAAACACTTTTAAGCATGCTTTCTTTAAGAACATATGAATCTTTATTTTTATCTAACTTTATAAGCAAAGTAAAAAAATTGTAAATATTTCGTTTTGGTTTTTCATCTTTTGTGTTTCCGTACAATGTAAATACTTAGCCGTACAAAATAATCATTTGAGTTTCACTAGTCTTAAATAGAAAATCTTATGTACGAAAACATGTAGTATAAAATTTAAACAGTGTAGTAAATTTTATTTATATCAAAAAAATTGTTTTTATTACAGTAACCTCTCGCTTATTTACGCA
Organism: Thalia democratica; assembly: GCF_965202585.1. Taxonomy (NCBI): domain Eukaryota; kingdom Metazoa; phylum Chordata; class Thaliacea; order Salpida; family Salpidae; genus Thalia; species Thalia democratica. Next base: position 118,400 of record NW_028139246.1, read on the forward strand.
AATTGTGTCCACAGAAAAACTGTGTAAAGATATGAGTGATCGTAAAGATACGAGAGGTACCAAACATATTTACTATAATGGCTGTTTTTTGATATTGCTTCTAGTTAAAAGCAGACTGGGAACTTTCCCAATTTTATAATTTTTTCTACTTTATTTATAAATATGAAAACAAAAGATAAAACTTTACATATATTGAAAAACAAAGGATTTAATTTTATAAAAAATAATAATACTTTTAAAAAAATGTTACTAATTTTAACAACAAGTAAATTTTATCCTTATCTTATTTATATGTCACTTATTTGATACTTAACATTTATATTCTATTGTACTTAGCAAAATCAATTTATAATTAAGCATTTCTTTAAGATTAAGAAATGCTGTGATGTGTATATTAAAATTTGTTTCTATAGTCTTTTACAAAAATATGTATTTGGTGCTGTAATGGATTTCTTCTTTTGAACAAAAATATATAAAATTAACAAACATTTTTAATAAAAGTTGTTTATGTTGCTACAACTTTGTTTAATTTGACCTTTTCTCACATAAGGATAAACTTAATTTTAGTCTCTTATTGTTATCAAAACTTCTGATATACTGTGGTATAACTAAATGTTCATTAATTAGTCAAGGAACATAAGTTTACATATTCCAAAGATACAGAGAAAAGAGTTAGAATTTAAAAACATAATTTATATTAAAAGTGTACAACAAACCTAATTTGTGCAATATATTTTTTTTTTTTTAGTTCTTTAGAATTCTAAAATTCGTAACTAAACGAGATTGCGTAATGTCACGAGTGCGTAAAGATGCGAGAGGTTACTGATTATGTAAAAAATCTTTTTGCTGCTCATACGTCAACTTATTACAAAACAAAATATAACAAAAGATCTTTTCAACACAACTTAATTGTAGTGTAAAACTAACTTTAAGTTTAAGTTATCTAATAATGCATACAAGTTATAAACAAAAACTAAAGAGACCAACTTCAAGTAAACAGATTATCAAAAAGTACAATAAACAAGTAATATTATATAACAGTCCTAAATTTTAAAAATGATTTTTTTAATAATTTGCATTGTATTGAA